>NC_043003.1:29623057-29728057 GCF_006345805.1 Octopus sinensis
TCATGAATGAACCCTTTTTGAACTGAATAGTGACTAGTGATGAGAAATAGGTTCTCTATAAAAATGTCAAGCACTGAAAACAGTAGGTAGGGAAAGGAAAAACACCGGCACCCCGGGCTAAAGAAGGTCTTCACCCATGTAAGGTGTTGCTATCTGTTTGGTGGGATATGAAAGGTTTAATCCGCTTTGAGCTTTTAAACCCAAACCATATGATAACAAAGGAGATCTACTGTGAGCAGCTTGAGTGGCTTAAGTCCGCACTAGAAGAAAATGACAATCTTTGGTTTCAAAATGAAAGGTGTTCTTCCATCAGGATAATGCTTGGTCACATTCAGAGAGGATGACGTTTGAAAGTCTGGAGCAGTTTCAATGCAAAACGATGCTCCATCCACCATATTCACTGGACATTGCCCCATCTGATTAGCATTTATTTTGTAGTCTACAAAATTATTTGGATGGAAAAAAATATGAATTCTGTAGACAAGGTCAGAACAGTATTGGAAGAGTATTTTTCATCATGGACAAGTGAATTTTAGAAGAGGGGCCTTACAAGTCTGCTAGATAGACAGAAGAGTATTGTAGAAAATGAAAGAGAGTATATTTTAGATTAAAAAAGAACTTTGTTAATATTAATTTTGAAAGATAAACAAAGTATAAAAAAAATGTGTTATCTATGGGATGACCCAATATCATCATTATCATCATCATCATCATTTAAGGTCCAAAGTCTACAATGGCATGGGTTAGACAGCTTGACCAAGGCTGGCAAGCTGGAAGGCTGCACCACACTCCAGTCTGATTTGGCATGATTTCTATAGCTGGATGCCCTTCCTAATGCCAACCACTCCAATAGTGTAATGGGTGCTTTTACATGCCACGAGTGCCATTTACATGACACCAGTACCTGCCACAACTGTGATTTTACTTGGATTGATGGGTCTTCTTCTCAATACTTGGCTTAAAGGTCATGTTCTGAAACACCAAACAGAGAGGCTTGTCAAATAGTAATGTCTAGACAATATTTTTATAATCAGTATCACTAAAAAGGTATATCTAAATTTAAGTTACAATATATGGATGTAAATATTCCAGTAGTACTCATGAAAATACTCCTTTGTATGTCATTCTGCAAAACATATAGAATATATAGTACAATACAAAAGAAAACCATTTGTTGTAATACATGAATTTTCCTGTGGTTAAATAAATTTCATTTTACTATTTCTCTCATCATTTATAACTTTATGCATTTGTGTGTGTGTGTGTGTGTGCGTGTGTGCGTATTTGTGTGTGCACGTGTGTGTATGTATTACACACCCACACACACACTCACAGTCATACACATGCAAATATTTATGCAAATTAAAGCATTTCTTTGTGTACAGTAAGTCATATATATACACACATAATATATACGTGTATATATATATGTATGTCTATATATATATGTCTCTCTCTCTCTATATATATATATATACATACATACACACACACATGCATAGATATGCATACAAACAGATATGAATACATATATATGTACTCATATGTAAACGTGGATACAGACATATAACTACAAACTTGTATATAGCACAGAACATATATACATACATCAAAAGACAAACACACACAAACACATGCGCGCGCGCGCGCGTGCACGCATTCATAATATATACATCAATTAGTGTTATCTGTGGGTGTGTAGTTAGATAGGGTAACGATAGAAATATACTTTAATGTGTGTATGTGTGTGTATATATATATATGTATGTATGTATGTATGTACATGCTTGTATTTGTCTTTCAAGATTCTTGAAGCGAAATCCTAAGTGGGTGGGACTGTATGTGTGTGTTATACATGTACACATGCACATATAGATATATATAATCATATATATATATATATATATATATATATATTATATATATATATATATTCATATATGTATATACACACATATACATATTTGTGTGTGTGTGTGTGCATGTGCGTAGGATGGTGATGAAGAGGAGTGTTAGAAGCTTCGTTATCACACACAGGCCTCCATTCATAGCCAATTCAGTCATGTGAAGAATGGTCAACTATCTTCAGAAGATTTCTTAACTTTCAGTTCAGTATAGTCAAAAGTTGTTGTGAGGAACACATTCCCTGAGATAGTTTTATCAACCAGCACTCAAGATGATGGTTTATAGGTGCCAACAGTTATCCCTTTTCTTCTTGTTGGTTGTACTAACTTCCAACAGTGAGTAGACTTTTTTTGTTTTTCTTTTCGTCTTCAGCTAATACAATCATCATCATCATTGTTCTCATCAGCATCAACATTATCGTAATTGCTGTCATCTTAATGTCCATTTTATTTTTCATACTAACATAGGTTAGATATGTTTAAAATTTAATAGATCTTGAAGGTGTGTGGGTGTATATATATGTATATATATATAATATATATATATATATATATATAATATATATATATATATATATATATAGATATATATATATATATTTAGTGAAATATATATATATTTATTGAACTTCAATTATCCGCGCTAAGGCACGGTTGAGACACCCCAAGGCCGTAACTTCAACCGTGTCTTTTCTGTTGTGATTTTTGCTACCCGGGATCGGTTAAATTTTGAATAATCCTTAACAAGATAATTCATTTATCCATTTCAATAAATATATATATATATATATGTGTGTGTGTGTGTGTATGTATATATATAGATATATATATATATATATATATATCTATATATATATATATCTATATATATATATATATATATACTCATATCATATAAATGCATACACATACATACCCACAGTCAGACATGCATACAGAAACATACAAATACACATATCTATATATATATGTATGAATATATTTATGTTCTTATATATACATACACACATGTGCATATATATATATATATATATATATATATATATAAGAAATATTGAATTTCTAAATCTCTCGTAGAGACATGTACGGTGGTGGGGCGTTGTACAGCGGTGGTGTACCCCCTACTGTCACATTCTTATATATATATATATATATGTGTGTGTGTGTGTGTGTGTGTCTGTGTGGTGTGTGGTGTGTGTATGTATATTTGTATATATATCGCCATATCACAGAGTTACAGTACTGATCAAAACATCAATTTCTGGTATACACCACTGGTTACAATTTAATTCCAATTCCATCTTGATTGCATCATTCTTTTCCATCTTGAGAATAAGGGCAGGATGAGAGAGGCATTTAACTCAATAAAAGATGTGCTCAAAAAGCTAGACAATACCATACATGCCAGACACTGCAATAGCACCATCCAACCTTCACTCTTATATGCAAGTGAGACACGAGCTTCTATAAAGGGGATAGAACATTGAATGGCTACAGCAAAAAGGGCCATAGAAAGATCCATGCTAGGAATATTATTACGAGAACATATTCAAAATAAGATAATTCAAGAACAGAATGGAGTGAATGATGAGATTGCAGAATATTGAAAGCACAAGTTCTGCTGGGCTGGACACATAGCAAGGTTCACAGACAACTGGTTGAGCCATGCAGTTACCAAGTGGTACCTAAAAGATTGAAAAAGGACACTTGAAGGCCTCCATGATGATGGGAAAATGATCTAACAAAGCAATATATATATATATATATATAATATATATATATATATATATTATATATATATATATATATATATATATATATACATACATATACACACACACACATACATGCTTGCATGCACACACATAAGATAGATAGACAGATTAACTGTGTCCATGTTATTTGTGAACACCAGCATGATTTTGTTTTTCTTTTAAAACCTAATATATCAGCTATAAGAGCTAATAGATCATCTGTAAGGTTTCCTATATCATCTGTGATTTCCATTGTTTCCTAGATATTTTCTTTCCCTCTCTCAATTACAGGAAAATAATCCCCATCACTCTTCGCAGAGTGTATATATTTTCAATTCCTATTCTATGTCTATATCATTTGAACAATATTTCCTACATACATTCTAGATATTCCAAAATATCTTCTGTTTTCTGTAATCAATACCTTTATTATCTAGACACCTTTACTAACTTTCACTGGGTCTTTCTTATAAACTAACATTGTTTTGTCAATGAATCAAACTCAAATATTCTATGTTTATCTGTCCTTATTTTAAACCATCTGATATCTTACAAATTTCATCTTACAAATAACTTCATACAAACATTATAAAATACTTCATAGTGTCTGCTATTTTGTTCAGCTAGAAAATTCTTTCACCAAATAACCATGTCTGTGATCATTATATTTTCCTCTTGTTTTTTGCACTATCTTCTACACTTTTATTTGCAATATACAAATATGACCTTATATTCTCAATTTCTATATTCCCTTCATGGGCTTGATATTTTATCACTACACCCGTATCTATCAGATGTCTCTAAATTTCTGATTCCCTGTCAGTACACGAGACATCCCACTTCACCTTTCCATGGTTACCTTAATACTATGTACCAAATAAACAACATTAAGATAATAGTGCTGAACCAATTTAGAAAATGAGGTGCTGAGCTAAGGCTGTATAACAACAAGCAAGGGGAAATTTCTTTGAAATAATGATTGTTTTAAACTAATTTAGTTTAATTTGTTAATGTTAATTGATATCAATTAGATTAATTAAGTTAACTACAGGTTATAAGATCATCAAAAAAAGGTCAAAGGTGTCTAAACAGCATTCAGTAAGACCTTTATCAATCATTCTCTGGTTAATATAAGCTTTATATAGCTATGGTACATACACACTAAGAGTTTGCACCTCCAGTCTGGAACCCCCATCCTCTCCAGAATATTGATCTATTGGAAGCTGTTCAGAGATGATGAATACTCTCTATCAGTCACTTACCATATCTTGAATATATTGCTTCTCTGGGTATTGACACACTAAAGCCTTGTTGTCTCGCATCTGACATAGTAGAAGCCCACAAGATTATCCCACCAACTTTCCAAGGACAACTTCAGCCACTTTCATGAATTCAATACCTACTACCATTCATGGACATGTTTATAAAATAAAAGAGACAGTGCAACACCTATGACACTTAGAATCATTTTTTTCACACTCAGAATTGTCAAAGTATGGAATAGACTACCTGCATCAATTGTTAGCTATCAGGGTACTACATCCTTTATTAATTTTATGTTTCCTGTAATTTGCCAACACCACTCATGACACACATCCTTTCTTCTTTAAGATCCTTTTGTGTATTGTGCATGTACTTTTGGCTATCATTGCTGTCTTTCATCACTTAACTTAGTGCTAATTTTGTCCCCCTTCTTTTACCCTTTTCTGTTTAGCAGTAGTACACCTGAACATAGTATACTGTAGGCTCATTAATATTGTTAGTAGTAGTATAATAAAACTAATTGTTAAAAGCACCTCTAAGCTTTTGAAGCATGGCTGTGTAGTAAGAAGCTTGCTCCCCAACCACATGGTTCCAGGTTCAACCCCACTGTGTGACACCTGGGAAAGTGTCTTCTACTATAGCCTTGGGCTGACCAAAGCCTTGTGAGTAGATTTGGTAGAAGGAAATTGAAAGAAACCCATCGTGTGTGTGTGTGTGTGTGTGTGTGTGTGTGTGTGTGTGTGTGTGTGGTGTGTGTTTGTGTCTGTGCTTATTCTCACCACCACTTGACAACCAGTGTTAGTGTGTCTATGTCTCTGTAACTTAGTGGTTTGACTAAAGAGACCAATAGAATAAGTACCAGTTTTTAAAAAAATAAGTATTGGGGTCAATTCATTTGACTAAAAAATTCTTCAAGGTAGTACCCCAGCATGGCCACAGTCTAATGACTAAAACAAGGAAAAGAAATTATAAAGAAGACTATGAGACTCTAAGACATAGCCTGATTAGTTTTCACCTTAAACCACTCTTGGATTAATAGGATTTTGTACTCTTCACAGATGACTATTAATACACTAAACTTTATTGTATTAACATTTCATCTTGTTTGATGCTAGTCCAATCTTGAAATATATTGAAAACATTGTCTATTGGAATTGATTCAACCACTTATTCTACTCTCTAATAAAGTTATAACATTGTACTTTGTATCATTATTCTTATTAAACAATATGTAGGGATATAGCAAATAGTTTAGTTCTGGATGTCATGTTTAACATCACATGAAAAAATGTCATTTCACTACATCAACAAACAATGAAATCAGTGCTATTAAAGCTTTGTTCCACTGAATATGCCTCACCAATATTGTGAGCCTAATGAAAATATGTAGAGGTGATATACACTAATACTGACAATAAATCAACAACTCCTGTAGATACTCTAAAATCATTGGGGTTGCAAAATGGGAAGGGATTCAAAAAGTAGAGTGTACTCAATCCCCATGTTTGGAGGTAAATATCCCTTAACACAAAAATGTTCTATTACCTGAAACAGGGTGTAGATGCAGGTAGCATGTAGTGGTAAATCAAGAGCAGACTGCAGATGAAATATTATTGATTTCAAATGTTGGCACAAGGCCAGCAAGTTTGGGGTAGGTGGTCAACTGGTATCCCTTTTATTGATCCTGAAAGGATGAAAGGCAAAGTCAGTCCTGGCAGAATTTGAACTCAGAGCATGAAGACAGACAAAATGCCCCTGAGCATTTTGTCCTGCATGCTAATGATTCTGTGCTAGCTTGCTACCTTCGCTTCTGACGAAATATTAAAATGAACATGTCTAAAGTTAGAAGTAATTATTGAGATATCTGATACTTAGAGTAGACAGTGGTAATGAATGTAACCACAAGGTACTCGATAGTCATCATCATCATCATCATCATTTTAACACTCCCTTTTCCATGCTTGCATGGGTTGGACAGAGTTTATTAAAGCATATTCTATATGGCTGGGTTCCCTTCCTGTCTCAAGCTCTTACCTGCTTCCAAGTAAAGTGATATTTCCCCATAACCAGACATGTTTCCATAGAATATTGGTAATTAATGACACTGCTCGTATGATAGTGACACTTAATTACAACTATCATGTTATGTCAAGACAAAGAGATACAAACATATACTCACACACACAAACACACATACACGCACACATATATTTGTATAGTATATGAGTGTGTGTATGTTTTTTATATATGTATATATATGTGTACACACACACACATATTTATAAATGTTCTAAAATCTTCCCGGCTTTGTTTTTTTTTATCTCATTCTGAAAAAATTTTTTATATATACGCATGCTGATATATGACCTACGTTATTCGTGTAATCACCAAACCTGGAGCTTAACTATGGTCTATCCATAGCACTTACTCAGCATTACCTGACACCTTTGGGTCTTACTGACTCCATTACCACTCATAACCGCTCTCTCTCTCTCTCCTCTCTCTCTCTCACTATATATATATATATATATATATATATATATTATATATATATAAGCTTTTTCAGTTTCTATTTCCTAAATCCACTTACAAGGCCTTGGTCAGCCTAGGGTTATAGCAAAAGACACTCGCTCAAGCTGTCATGCAGTGGGGTTGAACCCACAACTTTGTGGTTGTGAAGCAAACGTCTTAACCATGCATCCATACCTGCATCTATAACTTTATTATTCATGTTTAACAAAAATTATTTTGAATAACATTTTTCATGACACTCAAGCAATAATTCAGACTGTCTAATGCCTTAAATTATACTTTAAAAAATTTTTGCTGCACATGGATACCACTTGTGGTGCATCATTAGCAATCCACTAGTTTGTTTTAACAAGGACCATCTGGTCATCCTAGGATGAATGAATGTGTAATACTTCAACCACTGCAATAAAAGCTGCTATTTATGGCTCTAAAATGTTCCAGCAGTCGATAACCAATGAAGCCTGCGACTGATATGCACCCCTTCAACATGGTACACAATGAAGTGAACCATAAAACAGCTGACCCTCAGAACAACTGGTCTAGGTTTTATACGGCTGACATTTGCATGTAGAAAGTTAAAGAGGAACACTGAAATCTTTGTTGAGCTTACAGCCGTTTTAAGGCCTGAGCTTATCCTGATTTTCAAGGCATTTAAGCTGACAATTCAAGACTCCTTTTCTTTAATGGAACATCATTTCAGTGCAGGTTTAACCCTTATAAGCTATTGGTACCTATTTTCAGTTGAGGGTACTGGAGTATCATGAAGGACACAACATACCACTTGATATGAGAATCAAATTTATGACCCACAAGCCTAATCCATAGGCCATGTACCTTCACTAAAAGGGAGTGAAGACTGTTGTTTTCTGTAAAAGGGTGTTGTATCATTAAAAGATAAAAAGCAGCGTGAGTGAGTTAAAAGAGTGTAAGGGGAATTTAAAAGAAATTTACAAATAGCTTTGGGGACTTCATTTGCTAACTCAAGTTACATTGAAATTTTATTTAGGCAGTGACAGTAATACTTTCATTAAGGGATCCACATAGTAGAGCAGAAGGATGTTGGTGCCAGTAAGTCAGTGTTCTGTAGGGACTGGAGCAACTGTCACCACTTTGCAAGGTAACAGATTTGATGGTGTCAAGTTACATATTTGTTTATGAGCTGAGTATGGATGCATGATACACATATAGCTGGGTGGAAGTAGATCACAGTGATAGCATGCTGGAAAGGAAATAATCTTATTGCAGGCAAAAAGGCGCAGGAGTGGCAGTGTGGTAAGTAGCTTGCTTACGAACCACATGGTTCCGGTTTCAGTCCCACTGCGTGGCACCTTGGGCAAGTGTCTTCTACCATAGCCTCGGGCCGACCAAAGCCTTGTGAGTGGATTTGGTAGATGGAAACTGAAAGAAGCCCGTCGTATATATGTATATATATATATATGTGTGTATGTGCGTGTTTGTGTGTCTGTGTTTGTCCCCCCAACATCGCTTGACAACCGATGCTGGTGAGTTTACATCCACGTAACTTAGTGGTTTGACAAAAAGAGACCAATAAAATAAGTACTAGGCTTACAAAGAATAAGACCTGGGGTCGATTTGATCGACTAAAGGCGGTGCTCCAGCATGGCCACAGTCACATGACTGAAACAAGTAAAAGAGAGAAAGAAAGAGAGATATACCCCAGCAATATATTTAGCAATATAAAATAAGGATTGAAGAAATCAATGTGAATACCTCAGTCATCACTCCATGCAAAGAAACCTGGTTAACTGTTATAAATATAGAAATGCATATAGGTTAAATACACCAGGTGATCCATACAAACTGTAAATCCAAGATTATTCACCAATCACTTGGTTTGTGCAGTAATCATAGATATAATAGCAACCAGACAATGAATGATGATTATGTTGTTATATACTGTAACTTTAGTTAATGTTACAAACATTTCACCTAGCTAGAAGAACTGTTTCCTCACTATACAGCTACTTCCACCTTCTTCTTAAATTATCTATGTAACAAGTGCTCCTTTCCTAACTAATTTATAATCATTAATCTATCCTCATCTAGTGCACCAAAATTTTATTCAGTTAAATAAAATTTAACTGAATCTATTAGCTAATATTTCTTGAAAAGATTACAGAGGTGGATATTTAACTTACAAAATTTTACATACATTTATTATATGCCCAGTTAACCTTCCTACATTCTCTCTTCTTGTTAATTTAAAATACCACACTTCCAAAGATTAAGGCAATAAATAATAATAATAATTATCATTATTATCATTATTATTATTATTATTATTATTATTATGATCTTTTCTACTAAAGATACAAGGCCTGAAATTTGTGGGAAGGGGACTAGTCAATAACATTGACCCAAGTGTTTTACTGGTACTTAGTTTGTCGACTCCGAAAGGAGAAAAGGCAAAGTCAACCTCGGTGGAATCTGAACTCAGAATGTAGCAGTAGACAAAATACTTATTTCTTTACTACCCACAAGGGGCTAAACACAGAGGGAACAAACAAGGACAGACACACGGATTAAGTTGATTACATCGACCCCAGTGCATAACTGGTACTTAATTTATCGACCCTGAAAGGATGAAAGGCAAAGTCGACCTCGGTGGAATTTGAACTCAGAATGTAACGGCAGACGAAATATGGCTACTCATTTCGCCCAGTGTGCTAATGTTTCTGCCAGCTCGCCGCTGTTAAGCATTTTGCCTGGCATGCTAATGATTCTGCCTGCTCACCACCTTAATAATGATAATAATAATAATAATAATGATAATAATAATAATAATAATAATAATAATAATAATAATAATAATGATAATAATAGTTTCAAATTTTGCCACAAGAGCAGCAATTTTGGTGGAGGGGATGAGTCGATTACATTGCCCCCAATGTTCAACTGGTACTTATTTTATCAACCCCGCAAGGATGAAAGGCAAAGCCAACCTTGGCGGAATTTGAACTCAGAACATAGCGATGGGCGAAATACCACTAGGCATTTCATCCAGCCTGCTAACAATTCTGCCAGCTTGCCATCTTCAATAATTAAAATAATAATAATAATAATAATTTTTTCATACTCTGTTCTCACTGACTAGCATACTCTTAAACTCAATGACACCTTGACTTCTTAAGACCGTGAATTTGAAAAGTATATAATCAATCAAAGCAGGTAATTTGATATATCAGTTATCCACAGTCCCTATCTATAACACAATACATCCCACTTTCACAAATATGTTTGCTGGAAACTTTGAAAATCTGCCATAATCACTTTAAGGTCAGAGGAGATTGATTAGGGTCTAAGTGTACCATTAATTTCTCAGTTGAGCTAATGACTGATTAATTCTGAATGCAGACCATTGTATAGCGAGGGAACAGTTCCTCCAGCCATAACAATGGATAAAGTTATGTAAAAGTATGATTTTCATTTCTTTTATCTGATCTCTCCCTCTCTCCCTCTTACTTTCTGTACATACACACACACACACAACACACACACACACACACACACACATATATATATATATATATATATATACACACATACATACATATATATATATATTATATATATGTGCCCATGTATGTATGTACGTATGTATGTATGTATGTATGTATGTATGTATGTATGTATGTATGTATGTGTGCATGCTTGGTGTTCTCTTATCTTGGCAACACGTGCCTCAGTTAACTTTGTCTGATCCATGCAAGCGTGGAAGAGTGAATGTTGTTAAAACAATGATAAATAATGAAATGATATATATATATATATATATATATATATATATATATATATATATACAGACACACATACATACATATATATATATATACATCCATCCATACATACATACATACATACATACATACATACATACATACATACATACGTGTGTGTGTGTATGATCTTCACCATCATATTTCTACATCTGCTTCCCATGCTGGCATGGGTTGGGTTGATTTTCATGGGCTAAATAATTTCTTATCGGGAACTGCTGCTTCCATGGTCTCGTACTCACACATCTCATTTAGTTTGGTTTGTATGGAGATGCTCTTCCTTTCCCCAATCCCTTTGCAGAATGAGTAGAGTGCATTCATTTGTAACACTAGCACTAGAGAGGCTGAATAAAAGGACCTCAGAAACTGATGCATTTTCTGCTTATTTGCTAACCATTTTACAGTGTGTACAGGTTGTGTTTTGTGATACCAGTACAAGAGAGATTGCCTCACCCAACAGTCACTTTGAGGGAGCACAATTTACCAGCCTTCTAATGTGGTACCTGTACAGGAAAGGATGGTGCCTTGTGCATAGGTACAATATAGAAAGTGATCAGAGAACAAATATATGTAGACCAGGGAAGAGAAATAGTGGGGTGCCATCTCAGCAGTGAGGTCAAGTATAGTTGAGGGCAACAAATGTACAATTGCCAACCTTGCACAAGTATCAAGAGTACTCAACCTTGGGAATTTATATTTACTCAGGTGGCCAAGGAAGAAATTAGAAGAGAGAGAGAGAGAGAGAGAGAGAGAGAGAGAGAGCAATGATATCAGAAGGATCAGGATGACTAGGTGGAAGAGAAAAAGCAGAAGTATGATGTAAGCAGCAGGGTTACTTACAATTGAATTGAGTAAGGAGTGATTGACAACAGCAGGGATGAACTAAAGGTGAGGAGGTGGGGGTGATAAGATAAAACATAGGTTATGGGCATCAATAGAAGTGACCCTAACTAGGGGAGAATGTGATAGTTGGTAATAGACAAGGGCAAACAGAGTAAGAGAGATACACAATAGAGACGTTTTAGCAGCATGAGGATGGAACAACGCAATCTCTTATACATCAGGAGTTCCTGATAAGTAGGCCTTGAGAAGGGTGAGCAAGTCAGAAGGATAAGATGGTCCATTGTAGTCTCTTATACATAGGTCTAGTGGAGAAATAAAAGTGGGTTGATGGGTGGTGGGCTTTAAGCAATAGAGTATTAGGGGTGTTCAAAGGATTCAAATGTTGTAAGATGAGGAGGGCAGCAAAACATGCTGTTCAGTTGGTGGAATAAAAGTTATCTCAGCCTCTCATACATAGCCCCATGTCAAAGCATGTTTCATCACAGTGGTTGAGTCTATTGCAACAGCACATATTGGTTTCAAATTCTGATACAAGGCCAGCAATTTCTGGGGTGGGATTAAGTCAATTGCTTCAACCCCCCAGTGCTCAACTAGTACTTATTTTTTCATCACTTCATCCAAAATCTTTCTCTTTTCCATGGGTTCATTAACTTGAATTTCACAGCATTTATTTATGCAGTTATCCTCTATGTGCATCCCATGCCATAACTAGTGCTGTCTTTTTATTTGACTACGATGTTTTTCTACCTATCATGCACCAGAACTTCACAAGTGAAATGTTGTACAAACAACTATGGTATATTACAGGTGCAGATTGTCTCCTCAGGTGACTTGTTAAAAAGTACCTCTTATTTTTCAGTGTTTTGCTTATTTCTATAACAATACATTTTGGTAGTTGTAGTATACTGCATCTACACAAGTTCTTTGTGTAGATGTGTGGTACACTACAACTATCAAAATATATTATTATAGAAATAACAAAAATGGCAAACACATCTGCACCTATGATGCACCACAACTGTTTGTACAACTTCTCACCTGCAAGGTTCCAGTGCATGATAGGTGGAAATGATTGTAGTGCA
The DNA here is from genome assembly GCF_006345805.1 of Octopus sinensis. Classification (NCBI taxonomy): domain Eukaryota; kingdom Metazoa; phylum Mollusca; class Cephalopoda; order Octopoda; family Octopodidae; genus Octopus; species Octopus sinensis. The sequence goes on from NC_043003.1 coordinate 29,636,233, forward strand.
TAATAGGTGGAAATGATTGTAGTGAATAAATGAATTCCATTTTCTTTTTCTCATATTTTTATAAACTCTATGGACACAAATTCCTGAAATAAATCCAATTGTTTGTACCTCCATATTGTCTACTGTACCAAGATTACTTTTCTGTTGCACTTCACCCCAACTTTTCTGCACTTTCATTCATCTCCTACTCTCCAACCCATATGTATCATTGGTAACCCCCCACCCCTTTTCCATCATTCATTACACCCACCCCTTAACCCTACCCAATCTTTGCAGTTGTCACCTACTCTTCCCTGCCTTCATTAATCATCATCCCTCAACATTATTTTTCATTTATTATATTCACTCTCTCATCCATTCCACATTTTTAATCACCTCTCACTCTCTAATACTCTCTTGCAACTTGCACCCAACCCTGTTCTCCTGTCCCCACTCACATCTATTCACCTTATACTTTGAGGATTGACCTTGACACCACATCACTACTACTTTTATCTCTCTCCTGTTCCACATCTGACACTTCCACCCTCCCTTCTATATTGTGAGTGGCTATGTAGCTCCTCTACAGCAAAAAAACCTGTTCTGATCCTTTCTCTTACATTTTAACTTCTCCTCTCCTAGCATAAAGCTGCCTCCCTCTTTACCACACCACTTCTCAATTGAAAGGTATCTTACTCTTGCCAACTGCATGGTGATTTCACTAGTGTTGTACTACTAAAAAAGCACCTAATACATGCTGAAAAGTGATTGACATTAGGAAGAGAGCCCAGTCATAAAAACTGTGCCAAAGCACACATTGGAGTATTTTGCAGTTCACAAACCTATCAAGTCTTGATAAACCATCCAACACATGCCAGCATGGAATATGGACAAGATGATATATTAGCTCAGATTTAGGGAAGATTGAATTTTCCCTTTTGGTTTTATATTGCATGTAGCTGCCTATGTTCTTTTGTAATTTTCACATCAGCATTTTCTAACTCAGCCATGAATTTATATGGTAAATATATATATACTGACAATCTGGATTTAGCCAAACCATTCAGCGATGGAGTAGTCACTGTTGATGAGTCTGCAATTTTACAAATAAAACTCATCTAGTCCAGTGATCTAGCCTTGCTTATGGGATGGTAATCTCCCCTATCACTGTATAAAAATGTGCTTCCTTGCAGTTCTAAGGGTTTTAACTCTTATAGCATCTTCAGTCACATTTAGTGACAATTGAATCTTCCTTGTTGGTTTTATATTACATATGGCTATCTACATTTTACATGGCAATTGAATCTTCCTTATTGGTTTTATATTACACATGTCTATCTACATTTTACATATATATATATATATATATATATATATATATATATCACATATATATCATCAGTTGTTCGTATATCTTCTATCTGAAAAAGAAACACACTCTAGGAATCTTTGATTCTGAGTTGCCTTTACTACTAAACACTTTATAAGTCACTCCAGGACCAGTCGTAACTTTTAACTTCTTAAAATATATATACATATATACGAGTGAGTGGACAAATGAAAGAAGGGCACTCAACAATTTATTGGGAGTTTCATGTATGGATCAAAACAGTCTGATTCAAATTCATTGGTACTCTTGAGTATGAACGAATTTGAATCGTCAGCCATTTTGAATTTGAATGACAGAAGTTGATTGTTATTACTGTAAGGTGGGCTGTGATTGATCAAGAAAGGTCATGCAGTGTTGTGGTTTGATGTTGATACATGGGTACATGCATGTGAATATAAATATGTACATATGAACGAATATGCATGTGTGTGTGTATGCATGTATGAGTGCATGTGTGTATATGCATGTGTATGTTTGTGCATGTGTATGCATGTGTATTCATTTAATTGTGTGTGTGTGTGTGTGCAGACATGTGCATGCATGCTCATATACAGATGTGCACACTCACATCAATATACACATATAAGCGCATCTACACACCCACATATAGAATTATATACTTGCACATGCCGCCCATTCCTACTTCCACCCCCAACAACCTGGCTGATTTTCTGAACACCACGTAGTCTATTTCCTGTTCACTATATGGTATTTTCCAATTAACTGTTATGCATATACCAACATCAGACCACAACATCATGTGACCTTCTGTGACCAATCACAGCCCACCTTATGGTAATAACAATCAACTTCTGTCATTCAAATTCAAAATGGCTGATGACTGTTTTGATCCGCATATATATATATATATATATATATATATATATATATATACACACATTTATATATAATAATAATATTAGGGAGTATAACTCCAAACTGACAGGGCAAAATTCAATTTAGTATTAAATCAAATTTCACAATATAAATATATAAAATATAAATTAGAGATAAAGCCACTATTATGCAACTCAAACAGTGATAGACATAAACTAAAACATAAATAACAAATAAAAAATATTTTTATAAAACATATAACTAGATCTCAAAAAGTATAAAAATGAATAATCAATATATAATAAGTAAAAAACTACATATGTTTCATGGCTACAATTAAATTCGAATTACAATTAAATTTAAATTTGATTGAAATAGATTCAATTTAAAATTATAGTCAATCTATTAATAATAATAGTTAAATAAATAAGCAAATAGAGTTAAACAATATTTATTTTAAAAATAAATAAAATATTTTTTCTTATAGAAAAAACTCCATTAACTAAAATTGAAACTTAAAACATTAGGATTATTTCCTACAACACATTTATTATGTTAAATATTTAATATTTAAGGTAAAAAAAAAAAAGAAAGAAAGAAAGAAAGAAAGAAAGAAAGAATAAATAGATAGAAATATGTATTTATCTGTGAGGATATAATTTAGCTTAAAAAACATTAATAAACTATCGGATATCTTTAACTCAGTTATACTCCAATATTTAATTACCAAATTATTTAACAAAATAATCACTATTAATATTTTTAGATTTTAGCATGCATATAATAATTATAGAATAATAAATACATAAAAATAAGTATCTAAATTATAATCAACAAATATAGTAATTAAAAATCTAAAATTTTTTCTGTCAATAAATGTATAAACATATAACCAAAAATAAATTAGTCCATTATTACTTACATAAATATTATAGATATCTATAGAAAATATTTATGAAATACAATTTAAGAATTGAAAAATTCAAATTAAAAATGTATAACCTATCTTTATAAAATACTTATTATTATTATCATCACTATTATCATCACTATTATCAAAAACATTTTACGATCTATATCGCAAAGTGACTAACTAATATCTTAAAATTTATGTTCAGATATAATAATTATATACTAATAATAATTAAATAAATGTACATATCTAAATTATCATTAACAAATAAAAACATTATAAATTCAAATTTAACAATCAATAGTTATATAGAATACAATAATATTTCTTAAATAAAAAAGTTTACTTATCTCTTGAAAAGCATGTCATTTTAATGACACGCTTTTCGAGAGATAAGTAAACTTTCATATATTATATCTTGACATATCATATTATAACATTTTATCGTAACATATTTTTTTATTCAGCCATATTCTCTCTTTCTAGTCATGTCATATATATTTTACGATGTCACATCATGTCTGGCTATATCCTACCATATTTTATGATCATTCATCATCAAATATGCTTGCTTGTTCTTGTTTGTTTTTAAACATATTTAACCATACCATAATTCTTGTTGTGTTACCTTTAACATTATGTATTTTAATGCCATACATAATGTATCAGCATCATCATCATCATCATCATTGTCTTAATGTCCACCTTTCTATGCTTGAATGGGTCAAATGAAATTCATTGAGGAAGATTTTCTATGGTTGGATGCCTTTCCTGTTACCAACCCTAACTTGTTCCCAAGCAACATAATATTTCCTCATGGCAGGACATGTTTTCAGGAATAATTGGAATTGACATCACTTGTATGACAGAGACACTCACAAGTATTACATAATGTCAAGACAAGGGGACACAAACACATGCATACATACATACATTCATACTTGCATGCATGTATACACACACGCAAGCACACACACACACACATGCACATGCACGCACACGCATGCACACAAATGTGTGTGACGACCTTCTTTCAGTTTCTGCCTACCAAATCCAGTACACATCTCATAAGGCTTTGGTTGATTCAGGGCTATAGTAGTGGACTCTCGCCCAAATTGTCATGCAATGGGAATGAACCTGAAACCATGTGGTTTGGAAGCAAACCTCTTAGTCACTCAGTCATGCCTGTGTCTATAATATCATATATATATATATGCATACACACACACAACACACACATGCACATGCACGCACACGCATGCACACAAATGTGTGTGACGACCTTCTTTCAGTTTCTGCCTACCAAATCCAGTACACATCTCATAAGGCTTTGGTTGATTCAGGGCTATAGTAGTGGACTCTCGCCCAAATTGTCATGCAATGGGAATGAACCTGAAACCATGTGGTTTGGAAGCAAACCTCTTAGTCACTCAGTCATGCCTGTGTCTATAATATCATATATATATATATGCATACACACACACACACACACACACACACATATATTATTTAAAACAGTTTGATTTGGTCCCATGCTACTTCAAGTTTTGCAATCCCCTAATAGGAGCCCAACTCCTTCAGGCATTTCAGGGGCTTGAAGGAATTGGGCTCCTGTTAGGGGCCTGTGAAACTTGAAGTAGCATGGAACCAAATCAAACTGTTTTAAATAAACCATGTAACTCCTACTAAATGTGCTGAGTACCCTTTTCTTTCATTTGTCCACTCACTGATATATATATATATATATATATATATATATATATATATATATGTATATATCATCATCATCATCATCATCATCATCATCGTTTAACGTCTGCTTTCCTTGCTGGCACGCGTTGGACAGTTTGATATGGAGCTGGTCAGCTGGGATCTGTCCAGGCTCCAATTGTCTCTTGTGACATAGTCTCTATGGCTGGATGCCCTTCCTAATGCCAGCCACTTAACAGAATGTGCTTGGTGCTATTTACGTGTCACCAGTATGGGTATATTTACACAACAGCCGCATGGGTACAGTTATGCAGCATCAGTATGAGTGCCTTTTATATGGCACCAAAACCTGAAAGGACCAGCCTGTATGTGTGGAAGACAGTGATTTTATTTAGCGTGATGCATCTTATCAAGTACAGCAAATCGTCACACCTCCCAGTCCCTTGTCATTCCCTCAGTGAGGACCAGTGTCTGAAGATCCTTTCATACCACTTTGTGCTACATCTTCCTGGGTCTACCTCTTCTACACATACCCTCAATAATTAGAGCTCAACACTTCTTTACACTGCTGTCCTTATTCATACACATCACATGACTAAACCAGCTCTGTCTTCTCTCTTATACATAGCATCTGATGCCTATTATACCAAGTTTACCTCTTAAATCATTTACAATCTGTCATGTATTCACACTGACATTACCCATCCAGTGGAGCATGCTAACTTCATTTCTTTCAATCCTTTACAAGTCCTCAGTAATGAAAGCATCATACAATCTGCCTTTCACTCTGAGGGAGAGGCCCTTAGTTTCCAACAAAGGTAGAAGCTCTCTGAACTTTACCCAACACGTTCATATTCTAGCAACTACACTTTCAGAACTTTCTCCACCACTGCTAACTTAGTTTCCATTCTCCATTAATCTTCTTGTGATACCATTACACCTCTTATGTTTCCAAAGCTTGTACTGGGTACAACATATGGAGTTTCTACCAACATCCTTCTTACATACTGAGCAGAGTAATCTCCCAGAAGGTACTTGGGATTTGACTGTTTTCCTATTTACTAGGACTTTAGTTTTTTCTAAATTATATATATATATATATATATATATTGCAACATCATACCTTGTTTTGTTGAACCATTTCTTATATTTTATGAGTGATGAAATAGCAAAATCAGGAGAGTACTTGATTAAATGCCTTGCAGTATTAAGTTAAAGCTGTTCTGAGTTCAATTCCTGCCAAAATCAAATTTCTTTCATCATCATCATCATCATCATCGTTTCATGTATTGATTAAATAAATACCAGTCATATATGGATGGAGAGTGTAGATATAATTGACTGTTCTCATCCTCAAACTTTTCCATGTCATAATGTCAGTTCTCTCTCTGTTTCAGTGATCTCCCTTGTCACAGCTGACAAACGATCCTATGATCGGAATCCATCGCGGTACAATGAACTAGGAGGACGTGACCGTTCAGATGACAGAAGTCAAATGGGTAACCCACATGATGACAGAGATCGAAGAGGCAATGCACGAGATGATCGTGGCGATCGTGGTGATCGAGTTGACCGAGACCGAGACCGAGACCGAGACCGTGGGAGCCGTGATGACCGTCATGATCGCATGGATCACAGTGACACGGATGACCACAACGACCGTGACACTGTCTATAACACCATTGTCAATCCCAATGAGCGTGGCATCAGCCATAGTCCAGATGATGGTCATAACCATGGATATACTCATAACTCTGACCATGAGGACAACACCCGGGCCAATAAACATGGTAAGGAGAATGGTGGTGCTTCAATTGGATCCCAACTCTCTTGGTTCCAAAGGATTGTGTTGGCTGGAACATCACTACTGATGGTTGTTATGTAAGGGAATGATTTCCACCACCACCATCATCCCCACCACAACATACACATAGTGAACAGTAGGGAGTGCATAATATACATATATACATACATATATACATACATATATATACATACATATATATACATACATATATATATATGTATACATGTATGTGTATATATAAGAGACAGGTCCTTTATTGGATCATATGTAACCGGGGAAGCTACCATTTTAAAGTTTCCTCATTAGTGGACTGTTTGTAGGAAATCATAGATTTGAGTGTTAGTTTTGTATAGAACATCGTTTCCTCCTGCCCCCTCTTCTCTGATCCTCTGTGCAGGTCACTTTTTCAGATCAACTCAGTGTTTAATACATGAGTATTAGTGTGTACAGTAATGTGTTATCGTGTTTAATGTATACCACTGTGTTTTAGCTCATCTATGTTAGGGTATATAATTCTGAATATTATTATGTATTAAAGATTTTAATAATTATTGTGTAGCTGTAATCTTACAATGTACTAGTATATAACCTGTACACCAAAGGACTATTAAAGAATCCATCAAATGTAACAGAATGGCTTTTGTTCTTTTTTGTTCTTCTTTTAATTCTTTCTGTCTTTGTTCCTTGGAGGTTTTTTTTTTTTTTTTTTTTTTTTTTTTTTCACAGAGAAAGCCTTTAAGTGGCTTTGGATAAAGAAGGCAGACCAATGGTTTGCTGCTACTTGGTTGCAAGCTGGGATTTGATAAAAACTAGCTCGGTCAACTAGGTAAGGGGGTTCTGATGCTGAAAGATCTTTACCACCTAGGACTCCAGGAATATCACTGACAATGCATGTCATAGTATCTGTAAAATGTATCTTAAAACCAAACATGATTCTCATTCGGATCAACAACAAACTTAACCAAAAATAATAATGTTAATAACAAAAAGAGCAAGAACATTGACAACAACAATGACAACAACCACAACAGAGGGACTTAAATTTAGGTCTGCCATCAGCCCTATGATTCTTAAGACCAAAGTTTGACCTGGTTTGCATGGCATTTAAGTTACTCAGATTGCAACCACTTTCACTGGTTTGTTTGGGAATTAACTTCCTGGCAATTGGTGGAACTCATTTACAGCTGAATGAACTGATGCAACATGAAATGAAATGTTTCACTCGAGAGTACACCTCACTGCCCAGTCTGAGAATTGAAACCCAATTTTATGATAGTGAGTACATCTTAGGGTTAACCACCAGTTTCTGACCTGGCAAAAAAATGAAAAAAAATTGTGTAATAGGTGTAAAACAATATGTAGTAAATGAATATGCAAACGAAGAATGTGCACTGGTGAATAAGGGGGAGACGACTCAGAATGGGAGAGATGATTCAGAATGGGAGAGACAACTCAGAGGGATGACTCAGAATGGGAGAGACGACTTGGAATGGGAGAGATGACTCAGAATGGGAGAGACGACTTGGAATGGGAGAGACGACTCAGAAAGATGATTCAGAATGGGAGAGGCAACTCAGAGAGATGACTCGGAATGGGAGAGATGACTCAGAATGGGAGAGACAACTCAGAATGGGAGAGATGACTTGGAAAAATCACATCGGGAATGTTCCAAGTCCTCTCACCACTTCTCTGTTTGTCGGTGCTAATTTTTTTCTTCATATTCATTTACTACGCATTATTTTATACCTAGTACATTATTTTTTTTCAATTTTTGTGATGGGGGTGGGTGGGATGCAGACTCAGATAATTCACATGATCCAGTAACCCGAATTTGACACCCAGCCACCAAAAGAAAAAAGAAAAAGTGCAATAGGTGTAAAATAATGTGTACTAAATGATGATGAAAAAAAATGTGCACTGGCAAACAGCGGGGTAAGGACAAGACTCAGAAAATTCACACAAACTCACAGGATCCAGAAACTCAATGTTAACACCCAGTCACAAAAATGAAAAGCAGTGGAAAGTTTTGTAATTAGGGGCAGAGTAGGGGTGAATATTTAAAAGAATTTGCAGTGCGTAAGATGTTTGTAAGCAATTCCAGAACAACAAAAACCATTAGTTTCACTACAACATTTAAATTTCATTTGTGTCTAAATATTTTCATTCTTTGAAACCACAACAAAACCCTGACAAAAATTCGTGCTACATCTGTTTTGTCTGTGAACAAGTTGCGGTTTCAAAGCAACAAAAATATTTAGACACAAATGAGATTTAAAAAGTTGCAGTGAAACTAACGGTTTTTGCTTTTTTTTTGTTTTTCTTTTTTTGTTTTTTCTTATTCTTCAATGGTTTACAAACATCTATGCTGCAATTGTTTCTGTTAATACCATTATACAGAAGACAGAATTGAAAACATTTTGTGTGCATATTTTTGTTTTCATCTTTGTTTACAGCATAGATAATTTTTCCTCTGAAATGCCTCCTTTGGCCTCCAGGACACATTGGTCAGCCCGAGGCTATAGTTGAAGATATTTGCCCAAGGTGCCATGCAGTGAGACTGAACCCAGAACCATGTGGTTGGGAAGAATATCCATTTTCTTGAGGGAAAAAATCAGATTGTGTGAATTTTCCTGGTCCTCTCCCCACTCTTGTTCGCCAGCACAGACTTTTTTTCATATTCGTTTACTACATGTTGCTTTACACCTATTACACTATCTTCTTTTCATTTTTGTGACCGAGTGTTAACTTCGAGTTTTCGGATCCTGTGAGTTTTAACACGTGAATTTTCTGTGAGTCCTGTCCTCACCCCACCCCATTTGCCAGCGCACATGTTTTTCATAATCGTTTAGTACACATTATTTTACACCTATTGCACTTTTTTTTTTGGTGGGTCATGTGAATTATCTGAATCTGCACCCCACCCACCCTCATCACAAAAATTGTACTAGGAATAAAATAATGTGTTGTAAACAAAGATGAAGAAAAAAATTGCACTGACAAACAGGGAAGTGGTGAGAGGACTTGGAACATTCCCAAAGTGAATTTTCTAAGTCGTCTTTCTCCCCAACCCCATTCGCTAGCGTGCATTTTTTTTTTTTCTTTTTGCATATTCATTTACTCCATGTTGTTTTACACCTATTACACTATTTAAAAAAATTTTTTTGCCCGGGTCAGAAATTGGAGATTAACCCATCTTAGCCACTAGGCAACAAGCCTTCACAGTATCAAACAGTGAGAACAGCCAAAAAAAAGAAAAATACAATGAGAATATCGAAATCAACAAGAACAAAAAGCATGAGAATATCAATAACAATAACAATAATAAAATTTAGAACCTCAAGAATTTTGTCAGAAACATTAGTAACAGTGAGAACATCAGAAGCAACAATAATAACAACAAAAAGAAGATAAAAAAACAGCAATGAATCTTTGGAGCAGACTTAATTTGAAAAAAATATTTTGATATCAGTGATGAAACTTAAGCTAAGAACAGTTGTACTAAAGATAACAGTTGAATTAATGTGAGTTACACAAATGTCTATGATGTAAAGCTGTTACAAAGACACCATTAAGGGCTTTTTTGGACGACCTTACTCTTTTATCAGAAAGTAGGGAAGCAGCAGAGGGAACGTTAGAGCAGTTGGACGAAGTGATAGGATGGGCAAGAATGAAATTCAAAGCCAAAAAACCTCGCTGGGGCTGCCTGCTGGAGCTTAGCAGCAGGTATTCAAAGGGAAATTTGACAAGACACTCAGTCGCCCACTAACACTCGTTGACGCTACATCGAAGAGGCCAGGGAACAGAAGAAAGAAGGAGAAAGAAGACATGCACCCAACACCAGAGCTGAAGACACCTCCAAAAGGCGGGGGTGCCATGTCAAAACGGTAGAGGAGTAGGGGCCGAAACCGGACGTGGTTCCTCCTGATGATATCTTGAGCTAACTGGATCCTATAAAGGAGCTGTTGTGGTAGCAGACCACGAAACACGGTTGAAATGCCTATGTGTCAGTGGTGTGAGATGTGTGTCGGTGGAGTGTGATGAATGTGTCAGAGGTGTGTGTTGTGTGTGTCATGGGGTTTATATTGTGGCATGTGATGTATGTGTGTAGCATGTGATGTATGCGCTGGTTGTGTGTGATATATGTATCGGTATTGTATGATATGTATGTGTGTGACATGGATATCAATTGTATGTGATGTATATTACAGTGGTATGAAATGTGTTTATCAGCTGTGCTGATGTGTGTTTCAGTGATGTGTGACATATGTATCAGTTGTGTGTTATGTGTGTCAATGTTGTGAGATGTGTGAGTTGTGTGTGATGTGAGTTTCAGTAGTGTGAGATGTGTGTGTCAGTAGCGTGTAGTATGTGTGTCAGTGGTGTGTGATGTATGTGTTAGTTTTGTGTTATGTGTGTGTCAATTGTGTATGTGTGTGACAGTTGTATGAGATGTGTGTGTCAGTTTTGTGTGATGTGTGTGTCAGTGATGTGTGATATAAGTGTCAACTGTGTGTGACAATGGTGTGTATGAAATTGTGTAATATATTTCTTTATTACCCACAAGGGGCTAAACATAGAGAGGACAGACAAAGGGATTAAGTCGATTACATCGACCCCAGTGCGAAACTGGTACTTTATTTATCGACCCCGAAAGGATGAAAGGCAAAGTCGGTGGAATTTGAACTCAGAACATAACGACAGACGAAATACCACTAAGCATTTCGCCCAGCGTGCTGTGTCAATTGTGTATGATGGGTCAGCTGTGTATGACATATATGTAGATTGTCTTTGATGTATATGTCAGTGGCATGTGATGTATATGAGCAACAGTAGTACCTGGCATCCTATTCAGGGTGGAGTTGAGTCATGTACTCTGAGCCTAAACACTCTGAGAATCCAGCTAAGCTCCAGCTTCATGACATTGTAAGCTCAAGGTTTAATTTTGGTTACCCAACGCCATGATAACGCCTCACCCAAAGTGCTGACAGTGCAATAGGACATGAAACCACATAGTTGCAAAGGGAATTTCTTAACTACACAGACATACCTGCAATCTGTATTTGACTTTCATTATCATTAGCAGCCGCAGTCTTTTGCTTCTATTCCATGCTGGCATGGGTTGGACAATTTTGCCTGAGTATGTTTAACAGCCAGATGCTCTTCTTGTTGCCAACCCTTTTTGTCACCTCTTATGATGACACAGGGTCACAGAGTACCTATTCTAAAACTAGAATACACATGGTGCATGTATGTGACCTTCAGAAATATAAATATTTTAAATTAGTCATGGAGCAGATGGAATATAATGATTGCCAAGTGGGAAACATCAGCAAGAGTGTAGTTGTTTAGCCCAGGTTAGCACGGGCAAGTAGAATTATAATTAAACTTATTCCAGCTATATCCATCTTGCTCTTATTTTTATTCTCATGCTTCATTTTATAAAGGCAATATGGTATGATTTCTGGAAGAATTTGGCTGCTATTTCTAGCAGGTTGAGCAACTATGTAGCAGCGCCCTTAGTTTTGTTGTTGTTTAACCCCAGATCAACCCTGACTGATCAAAGCTATGACCAAAGTCATTCTGACAATTATCTTCTTGTCTTTTACTTTCATGTATTTCCTTCATTATTTTAAGACAATGCAAAAGCTAACAGAACCATTAGAGCACTGGGAAAATGCATTGCTATATTTCTTCCAGCTGTTTCCATTTTATCTCAAATCCCCTGCAATCAATCTTGCTCTTCATCCCTCCAGGGTCAATAAAATAAAGTACTTGTCATGTACTGAGGTCATGGCATCAGCTTACTCCTTCTCCTCAAATTTGCCGGTCTTGTTCCAAAATTTGAAACTATTATTTAAAGACAAGACAGTGGTGGGATTATAGGAAGATTTGATTGCTATTTCTAGAGGCTCCCAAGCTGGCTCATTAGCAGGTTTGGAGTAAATAACTCTAAATATCTTTTAGAACAAAAGTGGTGAGCTGGCAGAATCATTAGCACACCAGGGGAAATGCTTAGTGGTATTTTATTTGTCTTCATGTTCTAGGTCCTAATTCTGCTGAGGTTGACTTTGCCTTTCATTCTTTTGGGGTTGATGAGATAAGTACCAGTTGAGTACTAGGGTCAATGTAATCAACTAATCCCGCACCCAGAATTGCTGGCCTTGTTCCAGGAATGGGTTAAGTCGGGGCTGGATAGCTGATGGTTATGTCTAAAAAATAAAATTATTTGATTATAAGTTGGCTGGAGCATGTCTGTGAGTGACTCTTTTAGGTGGCTCTTTCTGGATGCAGTCCAAGATGTATGCAAGTTCAGAGCAATTCTGTCCCATATATGGAAGAAATACACTATTGTGGGCTTCACTTTAACTTTGTAGGGTGCCAATAATTGTTGAGAGTTGAAGTAATTTCTTGCCCTGAAGAGACGGGCTAGTTGTTGAGCCTGCTATGTTGAGAATTTGCTTTTGCCAGGACAAGTCCTTGATAATAGCAAAACACAAAATTTGGAGTAATCTTGAGGGCCTTACTTGCATGCTACTCCTTGTGATTAAGAGGACTGTGTTGCAATGATGCTTTCTTGATATGAGTAGCATTTGTATTTTCCTGCTGTAGGTTTCAAATTTTGTCATAAGGTCAGCAATTTTGGAGGTGAGGAAAATCAATTACATCAACTCCAGTACTCAGCTGGAACTTATTTTAAGCACCCTGAAGTGATGAAAGACAAAATCAACCTCAGCAGAATTTTAAATCACAACATGAATATGGATAAAATACTGCTAAGCATTTTGCCCAGTGTACAAATGATTCTGCCAGCTCACCTCCCTTGAAAGAGATAATATTGGCATATCCTCATTAGAGAATAGTTATTAGATCATTGAGTCACTGCAGGCTTGGTATATGATCTCAAGATTACATGATTGGAGAATGCTCAAGAAGAATGAAGTGGAGTGTCAAAAGCTTTGCTGATGTCAAGAGTGACAAACTTTACTGCTGCCAAATTTCTCCATGGCAAAATCACACTGGTAACTAACAGAGAAGAGTAGGTTGACAATACATCTGGCTTTATGGAAACTGTATTGATGGTCATTAAGGAAAGAGATTCAAGTTGTTGGAGGACATCACTGCAAATGACTGTTTCTATTACCTTAGAACTATTAGAAAAGAATACTTTAGGATGACAGCAGGCAGGGTAAGAGAGGTTGTCTTTCTTGAAAGTGGATGCACTGTATTCATCATCATCATCATTTAACATGTTTTCCATACTGGCAAGAGCTGATCAGTTTGACTGGAGATGACCAGACAATTGAAACCCATTTGTCTATTTTGGCTTGGTTTCTATGGCTAGATGCCCTTCCTAACACCAAACACTTGACAGAGTGTACTGGATGCATTTTATGTGGCACTGGCATGAGTGTTTTTACATGGAACCTGCACAGGTGCCTTTTACATGGTACCAAAACAGTTTTATGTGGTGGTGCTTTTTACCTGAAGAATGAGGGGAATGTTTTTTTTTTTTTTTTAGGATACATTCCAGTAAGGAGGAAGAAATTCAAAAGTTTGGTGAGTAAAGGGTTTAGCTCTGAAGGCATTAATGTTGGTTATGTGGGATACCCATAAGGAGTTGTGAATAGTGAAGATATTGAGGATAATAACTTCAGACAGAAGCAAGATGTAGGTCCTCAATGTAGGAGAAAATATAGCTGAAGAGTTGCTGGTTATTGCAGGTTTTTGAGGAGTCATAGAGAATATTATACTATCTAGATGTTCCTGAAGCAGTTATACATCTATCATAATAAATGCAAAATTCTGTCTGTCCATCCATCCTGGACCCTCATATCCAGACTACATTTGCTCTACATAAACATATTATACCTTTTTGGAATCAGGATTATCCCAGGATTGAAATTCTGCCCTTCATTTGGTTCTTGGCCATATAGCATTGGGATCAAGTCTGGATGAGGATTTGTTACATGCCAGCAGTTAAAAATTCAAATTTTAAAAGAACTCCAAAAATTTGTGAACTTAAAAGTTTTCCGTTTAAACTGAATTTAAAGTAATACCATATTGGCAGGGTGCCAATAAATGCTTTATTGTAATTGCTCTGTTTAGTTTGGGGTTGCAGACCCAAGTAGCCCTTTACAGGAGTGTGGCTTTTAAGCTAGTATCCTTTCAAATAAATCCTACATTATACAAGATCAAATACATCGATCTATAATCCAATAAATCCTTGAATTGTATTATTTCAGACATGATCAAGGATGCATGTGTGTGTAGCTGTGGTACTATTGCCACAGATGTGGGGAAGAACCCCACTGTGTGTCTCACCTAAACTATGCAGAGGATTAGTGATTGTTAGAAATATTTTCTGATCCAGAAGATGGTCAATCTTTATAATGGAGTCTTTGCTTTATTAACGATGTGTTTGCCAGAAGAGATCCATAGTGGTGATGATATCTAGTACTTGCAATGACCTTGAGGGTTCTAGTAGGGTACTTTTCATGTCTAAGGGGAGGCAGGATGTGATGTTTTTATGATATGTGAAGTGAAGAAGGGAAGATTGGCAAGATACTTTTGGAGGCGGTTTTGGGGGATCTGTTCATGGAGTCAGATTTTGAGAAAAGTTGTCTAAATTACATATGGATGAAATTTGAAATGTAGGTTAGGGATGTATTAGAGGTGATATCATCTATGTAGGAGTGACATGGATGGAGGTGATAGCAAGTAAGTTATTGGTATATAGGAGAAAGTATGTACAAAAAAACGGAACCTTGTCAAACACTAGAGTTGGTAGAGTGTGGGTCAGAAAAAGTCCCAACAGGACACACCATGATAATGTAATCTGACAGGATGCTACTAATCCAAGAGATGGAAGATGATAGAGCCCAGGGTCAGGTAATTTTGACTGAAAATTTGCTGGTTAGACACAATCAAATGCTTTATTAATATTGAGTAACAACTTAAGGCAGCAAGCTACAGAATCATTAGCAAACCACAAAAAATGTTTTGCGGGATTTCATCCATCTTTATATTTTGAGCTTAAATTCCACCAAGATCAGCTTTGCCTTTCATCCTTTCAGAGTCAATAAAATAAGTACCAGTTGATGACTGGGGTCATGTAAATGGTTTAGCCATCCTCTGAACTTGCTGGCCTTGTGCCAAAATTTGAAACCAATATTGAGTGACAATACTGCTTTCACTAAATTTTTTGAGGGAAAAAGTCCACTAGTGAGTGGCGTAAAACAGCAAATGTCCAGTAGATCTGACTTTATGAAAGATGTACAGGGGAAGGAGGGGAAGAGAGAATCAAGGCATTGAAGAAAGCCATTGTTAATAACTATTTCCATCATCTTTGAAATAGTGAAAGTGAAATAGGATGGTAGTTGGTAGGGTGAGAAGGGTTACCCTTTTCTTAAGAATAGGGTACCCTGCAGTTTGTTTCCAAAGACTGGAATATATTCAGAGAGAGGGGGCCAGAACAAGAGAGAGAGAGAGAGAGAGAGAGAAGCATTTGACAAGGAAAGTTGAGTTCTGGGGCATATTATTTAAAGGTAATATTCCCAATGGGTCAGATGTAAGGACATGTGCTGTTGATGATAGACCAGCTGACTTGAAGTGCTATAGAGCCCTGAAAATGGGTGGGAGCATTGCATAAGCAGATGTGTGATGAGCAACCACTATAAGGCCTCAACCTGTGAATTACAGAAACAGCAATAATTTAGCAGAAGCTGAGTCTGAATGTAAGAAAGATATCAAGTGTTTGAATTGTTTGTGTGTCACTCATGGATGCATACAGGGAATGAAACTATATGAAGAACATTGGAATCTGTTGAGATTCTTGATAAACCAAATTTAGTCTTCTTGTACACAAAAAATGAATGTTGTCATTACTACGAACAACAAAACACCAAGAGAGTTTTGAATGTTATTGTTCTTGGTGCTGTTGTAGCAGCAGATAAAGTGTTGTTAGTTGCTTGCTGACCACTGACTTCCAATGTTGTTCATCCTCCAGCTGTGTATTGCCTTTATGTTGTCAGCTGCTGTCCACTGTCTCTGTTGACCAACTCTATCACCATCATCGTCATCATTTAGCATCCATTTTCTATGCTATAATGGGTAAGATAGTTGCTGGTAAGCTGGAGAGCTGCACCAAGCCCCAGTCCATTTTGGCTTGGCTTCTACACTTAGATGCCCTTCCTAATGCCTACCTCCCCATAGAGTGTACTGGGTGTCTTTTACATGGGCACCTTTTACATGACACCAGCATGGATGCCTTTTAAATGTCACTGGCATGAATGTCAGTGGTACAGGTGCCTTTCACATGTCACCAGCACTGGCCACGACTATAATTTCACTTAGCTTGATATATCTTCTCAAGCACAGCAAATCACCAAAAGTCTCAGTCACTTGCCATCACCTCCATGAGACTCAACATCTGAAGATCATATTTCACATCCCACATCTTTCTGGGTCTAACTCTTCCACGGGTTCCTTCCACAGTTAGAGATCGGTACTTCTTTATGCAGCTGTCATCTATGCACATCACATGACCATACCAGTGTAGTCTTCTCTCTTACACACTATATCTGATGCCTTTTATACCCAATATTTCTCTTAAGATGCTTACACTCTGTCATACAAGCACACTGACATTGCATATCCAGCAGAGTTTCAACTACTATCATTAGAGTTATCTTCCTTTCTAAAGGGAGGTTTATCTATTAATTGAAAGCATAACTTCAGATGATTGACATTTTTCAACTCCCAATATACGTGAGACCCTACCATAAATGTATTTAGTATTCTGAACCCTCCCATAAGATGTTTTCCTCAGTCATATTGTTGATGCATAACTTTTCTCAACAAATGATCATAGCTTTGTTAGTGAAGCATACACCATATATGCCAACATACAAGTTGATGTAGTACACATATTTTCAGGTATATTTTTCAGTCAAAATATCAATGTTTAAGTCTATACTCATCATATAAGTCAACCCGCTTTCTCCCAAATAATCAATCTGCCAAAGATTTTTCTATGCAGCTATTGAGAAATCAGGACATCATCAGGATTAGAATGGATTGGATCATCAGAGCTTGCACAAGGAATGACAAATGGCAGATTTCGCAACAGGATGAAAAAAAGACATAATGGGGAAAATAGTTTCCATTTGAAATAATGTTTAATCATTTAATTTTTGATATTTGCCTTTATTTATGACTAGCAGTATAGCCCAGCATTGCTCAGGCTTGTTTTCTTTTCGACCCTTTAGAATTGGGATTTTTGAAAAGTAAAAATTTTGCATTTTGTAGCTTGTTATTCTCTTTAAGTGAACATTTTTCTGGTTGAAATACACCGAAAAATGGTGCCACAGCAGTAAAAAAATCGTAAAAAATAGGGATTTTCAGAGAAAAAAAGCACCTTTTTGATGTAAATAATTTTTGATGTTAACATGGTCTGATTTGAATTTTTTCTTCTACGGAAGGAAGAGCAAGCCTTCTTCTATCATACTCTCAATTTTTGTCAACTTGCGCCACAGGGTCTCAGAGGAGATAGCGTTAGTTGAAGGCTACCAAACCTGCCATACACAGACAACTTCAGCTGAAGCATGGAACAAACTGCCAGCATCAGTTGTTAGTTGTCGGAGCACTGCATCCTTCAAAACTTCCATGCTTTCTGAGATTCGCCAACACTACACCTGATTTTCTCCCCTCCACACACACACACAAGCATGTATCTGACTCATACATTGTTCACTTTCCAGACATTTGTACATTACTGCATATACTTTATATGCACTTTCTGACAAGTTGTGGTGCACCTGAGCACTGTATACAATAATTTCATTATTATTATTATATAGAGAGAGAGATTACAATCACACATCAATATGAAAACAAAGTATGTATAAAGAGAATTAACAGGTAACTAAAATTTTTGTTATATGCTGTCAAAATGGCCCTGAATTGTGTACATTCAGACATCGTCACTATCTTTCCAAATTCTGCTGCATTTCAAGTTGTCTTGGTGCAGAAGTAGACCTACCATTTTTGGTTGTAAATTTTATTCTGAAAAATTCAACTTGTGCGCTGAAAAATACAATAATTGGTTTAGTCAATGTTCAGGTTTTGCTTATATGCAATCTATCATCTACAGCAAAACAAAGTCGCCTTGTGAATGTTTGAACACTGAATGTAACAGCTTGTAACTAAATACTGAAAGGTATTTTGTCTGACACTGTACACCATTCTATATGTGCAATATCAGTCATCTACATATATAGGAATCAATATTCATCTGTCTTGTAGCAACATTAGCATTTCTCAATGAATGTTTTCCAAACTTTGCACTCAAATCTAAAATCATTCTGTAATAATGCATGGAAAACAAAACAATTCATCGAGTCTGAGTTTCCTGAACATAAATCAAAGAGGATTCAAGAATTGTGGTGGCTTAAGACTAATAGTTGTAATGGAGTGATTACCTCTCTTTTTTCTCTCTAACTTAGACTAATTCTTTCTTTCTCATACATACAGAACACATGCAATACAAAATGACATACGATAAACTTACACACTTTTTTTACCCCACCTTCCTCTTAAACAATGCTCTATATACAGAAAATATTGGTTTCAAATTTTGGCCCAAGGCCAGCAACTTCTAGGGAGGGTTAAGTTGACTACACTGACCCCAGTACTCAACTGGTGCTTATTTTATTGACCCCAAAAGAATGAAAGACAAAGCTGACTTCAGCGAAATTTGAATTCAGAATATAAAGACAGATGAAATACTTATTTCTTTACTAAACACAGAGGGAACAAACAAGCACAGACAAACGGATTAAGTTGATTATATCGACCCCTGTGCGTAACTGGTACTTATTTAATCGACCCCAAAGGATGAAAGGCAAATTCGACCTCGGTGGAATTTGAACTCAGAATGTAGCGACAGACGAAATACTGCTAAGCATTTCGCCTGGCGTGCTAACATTTCTGCCAGCTCGCCACCTTAGACAGATGAAATACCTATTTCTTTACTACCCACAAGGGGCTAAACACAGAGGGGACAAACAAGGACAGACAAACGGATTAAATCAATTACATTGACCCCAGTGTGTAACTGGTACTTAATTTATCAGCCCCGAAAGGATGAAAGGCAAAGCCGACCTCGGCGGAATTTGAACTCACAACGTAAAGGCAGATAAAATACCTATTTCTTTATTACCCACAAGGGGCTAAACACAGAGGGGACAAACAAGGACAGACATAGGTATTAAGTCGACTACATCGACCCCAGCGCGTAACTGGTACTTAATTTATCGACCCCGAAAGGATGAAAGGCAAAGTCGACCTCGGCGGAATTTGAACTCACAACGTAACACAGACAAAATACCGCAAGGCATTTCGTCCGGCATGCTAACGATTCTGCCAGCTCGCCGCCTACACAGAAAATATTGAATTGGTGAAATTCTTAAAATTCTTAATCTTAAAATCATATCTTCAAAAAGTCAGTGTGTAGTTTCAAATACTATGGAAGGTAGAACATAATTTAATCTTTTATTGCTATACATCTAAATTTGTTTTATTTATAAAATATTCAGATCTTATGCTCTATGAATTAGACTGTTAATTTTTTTTATGTTTATAAAGTATACTAAAGTGTTACTCATGAAATGACTGGTGACTATAGAAATATACTTTTACCACTATGGATTATTTTACAAAAGTTGCGTTATTATTACTATATAGTGGTGAGCTGACAGAATTGTTAGCATGCCAGGCAAAATGCCTTTCATCCTTTTGGGGGCCAATAAATTAAGTATCAGTCAAGTACTGGGGTTGATGTGATCGACTTTCCCCCTCCACGAAAATTTCAGACTTTGTGCCTATAGTAGAAATGATTCCATGCTAACCGTCCAACCCATGCTAGCATGGAAAATGGACGCTAAATGATGATGATGATGATGATGTATACAATATTTTCTGACAGTACTCATCATGGCAAAAGTGTGTTGTCTGAGTGTGTGTTATGTTGAAACAATGTTGCTGGAAAGGATTATTGGTTAATTTGAAGATTATGTAATAATAATTTAATAACACCAAGCAAACATTTAAACATGATTTATTATTACTGTAAGAGTCATATAAAGTTGGTCATGCATTACAAATAAACATGTAAAGTCAGCAAGATGAAAGAAATATAATAATGCAACATGCAAAGTGGCAGGATATCAAAATAACCACTGGGGTTGAATTAAACGCAAGAAATGTATGTGTGTGTGTGTGTGTGTGTGTGTGCACTTCACTTCTGCTATCATCATCATTTAGCATCCGCTCTCCATGCTAGCATGGGTTGGACGGTTCAACTGGGGTCTGGGAAGCCAGAAGGCTGAACCAGGCGCAGTCTGATCTGGCAATGTTTCTATGGCTGGATGCCCTTCCTAACGCCAACCACTCATAAGTTGTATATTGATTTAAGCATGTGGTCATTAAAATGACAAAAATTGTGTATTTTGTACCATGGCCACGGACATACTGGAGCTTGGTAAGAGTGGTTACAACATTCTGGCCTAATGTCTACAATCTACAACACTCTACCAAATGGTTTTAAAAATCAACTCTATTTATAATCATTGGAGGTAAAAGTTCCAGGGCCTTCCATAATCTTTCATGTGATGTCTGGCTTCTGATTAGACAATAACTTTGCTGCACATATGATCAAGCTGTTGGTATATTGTGACTTGAAATCCACAATGTGGCAATGCAAGTTTGCATCCTGCTACAAGTGTTTTAATATTATTGTGGCAGTTGTAGTGATAAATCCATTTGGAACAGTTTGCTATAAATTGTACTGGTAGCAAATACTCTAGTGATTAATGCTAAGAAAATTTACTCTGCTAATAAGCAGCTTACTTGAAAGTCATCTAAGGAAAATATTCAACACAATATAAACTATTGCAGAATCTTTTTCAGCAACAGCCAACCACTGAGTCATTTACTCCTCATACTCTCTTTCAATGATTCTTTGTGTGTGTAAGTAATGTTCCTTTACTTATTGCTTGCCACCAAGCCTAGTATGTGCACTCATCCTGCATCTCTTATGTTAGCTCACTCTTTATCTCTCTTTTACTCTCTCTGTTTTCACTCTCTATATGATGCAAAATATGACTGGAAAATCAACCAACCAACTAATCAACTAACAAACCAACCAACCAACCAACATTTATCATTATATGGAGAAAATGTATATGAAACACAACCCCAACTTTCAGAAGACCACATGTGATTCTATAGACTTTGTGCAAAAAGAAGGATGGATGCTAACTCTTAAAGTCAGAGAAAAGATTTACTCTTCAGCTGGTTCTCTTTTGCTCCACTTCGTAAAAAGCCAAATTTAAGCACTAAGTCTTGGATAGGTTGTGTTTTAAAAGAAAATGTTACTTTTGTATGTTATTTTGTTTAGCTCCAGGTCAACCTAGATTGAGCAAATCTATGATCAAAGGACTTTTACATCTGAGTATTCTGTGGGGGGGGGGGGTTCTAGATATATCTTAGACTACATTATTACCATCATCATTATTAAAGGCCCATGTTTCAAGCTAGCACAAGTTGGATGGTTTGACAGTCTAAGGACTGCATCATACCCCAGTTTCTGCTTTGGCATGGTTCGTATGGCCAAATACCCTTCATGACACCAACCACTTTACAAAATATACTGTGTGCTTTTTTTTATGGCATCAACACTAATGGAGTTGCAATATTGCTTGCAATACTATGAACCCCTAAGGAAGTTGTTTTATATAAGGAGATGGGGGGTTAAAGTATGAAAGAAAAGGTAGAGTAGAACAGATTTCTTGCTGTTGAGGAGCAGCATAACCACCTACATTTTAGAAGAGAGGGTGGGAGTAATCAGGTGGAGCAGTAACCAATATATCCTACTATGTTTTAATGTGTTATGAAAGGGAGGTTGGACTGCTTACAGCAGGTCAAGTCCCCTTATTGACTTTAGGTATATTTGAATGTGTTTGTGATTAATATAGACCAGAGGTTCTCTATTTATTTGTAGCTTAGTAAGTAGAATTTTAAGACAATCCCACCACTCAATAAGAAAATGCCAACACTTTCTTTTCAGTTTATTCATGGCCATCCTATATTTAGTCACAGAAAATCAATACTTAATAATTGTTTCTAATTTAAGTATAAGGCTAAGGCAGTGAACTGGCAGAATCATTAGCACACCAGACAAAATGTTTAGCAGCATTTCGTCTGTCTTTACATTCTGTGTTCAAACGCTCCAGGGTCAGCTTTGCCTTTCATCCTTTCGGAGTTAATAAATTAAGTACCAGTTCAGCACTGGGGTCAATGGAATCAACTTGCCCCTCCCAGAAATTGTTGGCCTTGAGCCAAAATTTGAAACCAGTTTATGTATAAAGCTAGCATTTTTAAGGGGATGGGATTAGTTGATTACATCATCTCCAATACTTAACTGCTACTTTGTTTTATTCATCCTCAAAAGGATAGCAGGTAAATTTGCTCTGAATTCAAATCCTAGGGAGGTCAAATTTAAAGTGTCAGACATGGCGGGACAAATACAGCAAAGTGATTTAATTTATAACACTTCATAATTTTTGGGGTTTTTTTGCACAAGTCCAGCTGTTTTGAGGGAAGGAGACAAAAGCAGAAAATGTTTGTCTGAGCCCTTTTTTGTTAATAAATAGCATGAGGATTTTTTATTTTAATTCAGAGGCAAGACTTTGTTTTCAGGAACCTATGCCACAATATTTTTGTTGGTGTTGAAGCACATGTAACCAAGTTTGACTGAGGTGAAAAGACAGCATTCTTTGTCATGTATTAATGATTTGCTGCATAATTTTATTTAGCGGAAGAATAGAGTGTCGCTGTTAATTGAAAGCTCATTCCTAGTATTATTCCCGCCATTTTATATGCAACACATGAGAAGCAAGAATTTGTATTAAGAGACATCTCCTTCCAGCAATAAACTCAGAATGTAAAGTCTGAAGAAAGGTTGCTAAGCATTTTTCCTGGCATAGTAACAATTCTGCTAGCTCACTGCCTTATATGTAAGAATAATATTGATAAAAGAATTCTAAAATTTGAAATAAAACAAAACGTTTTATATCTTTTGTTTCAATTTCAATAAATAAAATCCTTTGAAAAAGAAGGATGCTTACTAATTTAAATTTTAAAATAAATTAGAAATATTGGATTTTAGTACATCATGTCATTTATTTCACTCACTGATAATACAATATATATGGCATAACAGAATGTATACTTCAATGCAGATATATATTTTACATAATAAAAAAAAAAGTAAAATATTTTAATGCAGCACTTAGTGCCTTAATTGCTTGCACACCACAAGGTTCAAAGGAAGCTACAGAAGCAAGCCAACACACTCGCGGCATTACCATGGGCGATGGCGTGGTTAAGGTGTTGGAAAAGCCAAGTAGAGTCACAGGCATCAACTGACAACTCGGTAAGGCGAGCTGTCAAAGACGACAAGAACTTCGCCGTTAGCGACGAACCCTCTAAACGTCTCAAAAGTTACAGGCTGGAAGAGGTAGTTCACTGTCAGGTCTCGATACTTCAGGGACACAGTATAACACAATACACTACTCAAATTCTGGTATTGACAAAGATTTTCCTTGAAAATGAGTTAGAAATATTAATAATGCACTTGATTTTAAATATTTTAAATGCACCTCCACCACAACTAACACCAAACTCGCAGCATTGCTCCAGCTTTGACATATGCTGCCACCTCGTGAGTTTACAACGGTCTCAAAGGGGCGCAACTGTGAAGAAGTACAAGGCGAAGCGATACAAGGGAGGTAAGTACGTTTCACCTTCACACTTAGGTCGTGGATACACGATGGCGGTTTTTCTTCGGTAAGTCCGTGTGTATTTTGTTAATTAAAGAATAATATTTTGGTATATAAGCATTAAATCTCAGCGATTTGTTTTTCAGCCTTCTATTCTGCTGCTTACAGTAGTGAGGAAATTTGGGTAATTGTTGTGATTGCGTAAAAGCACTGTATACAATAATTTCATTATTATTATATATTCCTGAAGATCGGCGGAGTTTCGAAATAGCTACTTTATGGGAAAGAAAAAGGGCAATTTTTGTGGAAAAAATTCTTTCAGAATCATAATCCCCGTTTTACGAAACACAGGAATACTAAAAACTAAAGAGGGAAAAATCACTTAATTCCTTGACCCTTTCCTTCCACATGAGGTAAGGATAGCTGTTCCGAATCACCAAGAAAATATAACAAGGTTTGACACAAATGAAGGTTGCCGATGTATTTTATATAAGTTGTGAGTGACATTATTGCAGACATATTTTTGACACAAAACTGTTTTATTACACCGGAGTGTAATCTATCACTTAGGTTTTGTGAAAGTATAACAGCTGGAAATGTTCTTGTAAAAGCATGAACGGCACAAATCTTTCATCTTCGACAAGTATAACACCTACACGCCGCCGCGACGACTCATGTATATATATATAGACTGAACATTCACCGAATACTAAAAGCTGATCTTAGGAAAGTCCGTTTTATATGTCGATCTTCAGATCAACATATAGAGGATGATATAAACTACGTTGAATTTCTTATCCGTCCGTAAACTCTTTGGATATTCTTTATAAATGAGTAAAACCTTGCTCGAGAGGTCATCACAGTGGAGCATCATGGATTGAATCCGATGGCGTTTACGATTTTATGATTGGATTTGCTTGTTTCACTTGTGTAAAATGGCCTTTTCTTATATATATTTTTCTTTAATGGAGAGTCTTTGGAGATTAAGTAGCGGAGGTGGGGTCGTTATAGCTAACTATTGTAGGAAAAGCACGAGCAGGTAGGGAATTCTTGAGGATTGGCATCTGGATAGAAAGAACTGAGAAAACCGATTAATGCACAGGACCTGGAAGAAAAGCAGGCTCAATGTAGGTTCACATGAGGAGGGAGGCAGGTGGGCCTTACTGAAAGTGGCACATGACAAGCAAAGGCCATTGTCAAAACAGTAGAAAAGATTTCTTAAGGTAAATCCACGCCACACATTATAAGGGAGTGGAATATAATCAGCTAATATTGTCACAGGACATAACTGATACTTATTGCATTGTTCATTCAGATGGAGGCACATGGCTCAATGGTTAGAGCATCAGGTTCATAATCATGAGGTAGTGAGTTTGATTCCCAAGCTGGGCTGTGTGTTGTGTTCTTGAGCAAGACACTTTATTTCACATTGCTCCAGTTGTGGTGAGGCGAGGTTGGTATGCATATGCAGCTGCTGGTCTTCCATAAACAACCTTGCCTGAACTTGTGATTCTGAGGGGAACTTTCTAGGTGCAATACAATGGTCATTCATGACCGAAGAGGATTTTTACCCATTTAGATGGAAGGCTGTTGAGCAAAGTCAATCCCAGCAAGATTTGAACTCAAAATGTAAAGGAATGCATTACAGCAGACAAAGGTTTTAAGTCAATTTCATCGACCCAGTGCGTAACTGGTACTTATTTAATTGACCCCAAAAGAATGAAAGGCAAAGTCAACCTCAGTGCAGTTTGAACTTAGAACATAATGGCAGATGAAATATCGCTAAGCATTTCGCCTGCCATGCTGATGATTCTGCCAGCTCAACGCCCTAATGCAGTTAAATTTAGCTACAAACAGAGTAATCTATGCACAATCGTTTCTGTTTCATGTGCATATACTGATTAAGTTCCAGCTTGACACCTCCACACACATCAGCATATATCTGCTATTTCTATGGTCAAGTGTGCAGGAATGTGTTATATATAGATGTACACATCATTATTATATCAAATTTCTTTATTCTTTTTTGACATCATTTAAATATAAATGAAAATCATTGCAACAAATCACTAAATTCAGAGACAATGGGAAATATTTTCAGCACTTTAACAATTGTCAAACCACTTCACTTAATAATAATTTGTTCTAATTCTGGCACAAGGCCAATTTTGAAGTGCAGGGCAAGTTAATTATATTGATCTCAGTACTTGACTGGTACTTACATCATTGATCCCCAGAAAGATGGAAAGTAAAGTTGACCTTAGCAGAATTTGAACACAGAACTTCAAGCTAGAAGAAACACTGCTAAAAATTTTGTCTGACACAGTAATGGTTCTACTAGTTCATTATCTTAGTAATAATAGTAATAATAATAATAATAATAATAATAATCCTTTCTACTACAGGCACAAGGCCTGAAATTTGGAGGGAGAGGGCAGTTGATTAGATTGACCTAGTATGCAACTGGTACTTGATTTATCGACACCCCCTTCCCACCCCCATAAAAGGATGAAAAGCAAAATCAACCTCGGCAGAATTTGAACTCAGAACATAAGACAGACAAAATACTGCTAAGCATTTCGCCCGGAGTGCTAATGATTCTGCCAACTCACCACATTAGTAATAATAATAATAATAATTCTTTCTAATGTTGGCACAAGGCTAGCAATTTTTAGGGGAAGGGAGTTAGTCAATTACATCAATCCCAGTACTTGTCTAGTACTTATTTCATCAACACTG
The DNA here is from genome assembly GCF_006345805.1 of Octopus sinensis. Taxonomy (NCBI): domain Eukaryota; kingdom Metazoa; phylum Mollusca; class Cephalopoda; order Octopoda; family Octopodidae; genus Octopus; species Octopus sinensis. The sequence continues at coordinate 29,663,448 of NC_043003.1, forward strand.
AAAGGATGAAAGAACAAATTGATCTTGTCCGAATTAGAGCTCAAAATGTTGAGATTGGGGGAAAATGCTTGTAAGTATTTTTCCCAATGCACTGATTTGGGCTCAAGCCCAGCAATTTTTAGCAAGAGGTGGTTAGTTGAATAAATTGACCCCAGTACTTGACCAGTATTTTATTTTACTTATCCCAGCATATGAAATGGTGATGTCGGTTAGAACCAGATTTAATTTTATTCAGCATGTAAAGGGACATAATTACATGATTTGAAGGAATGATGTAATTTTTGGTCCAAACCCATAACCATACTTAATTTTTCTTTCTGATATTTTTCTCATTTTATTTTTCATATATATATTAATCAAAGGACATACTAAGTACGTCTACCTGCTGCAAATAACAATAAAAACTCTTAGATCGCCTAAATACACTGATAATAACTACAGAAATCTATAGTTGCTATCAGTGTGTTTTGGTAATTTAAATAAGAGTTTTGACTGTTATTTCCAGCAGGTAGACATACTTAGTATGTCTTTTGATTAATTTTAATCCTTCAGCTATTTAGTGCTTTTTGCGGGATTTCCAATCGCCTGTATTATTGATTCTGTTATTATCGTTTTTTTAAATTGTTACACTAGATAATAACAGGGTCAATGGTATCTTCGCAAATTATTTTTTCTCATGAATTATTTGCTCCACATATATATAAAATTCATTTAGTGTTTTGTTTTCTCTTTCTAGCCCCAGTCTGCTGGGCAGCATTTATGGCAGAACTTGCGTCCGGTGGAACTCCAACCGAACCTCAATGTGTAAAATTAACCGATCCATCTATAAACGGATGTACCCTGTCACACTTGTCCAGCCTGATGGATCCACCATTGTAATCCGCTACAAAGAGCCTCGACGAATTATCACAGTAAGAATTAATTTCAGTAATTTCATTTTCACATCTAGAATAACATGTGTGTGAGTAAAGTTGTCAGGCAAGCTTGAGGATCCAAAATTTCCTAGATTACTATAAAAGACCTCCTTCAGTCATGAATGACCATAAGATTGTTCCTAGAAAGTTCCCCTCCTACAAGTTTGGGTAAGTTTATTTGTGGAAAACCAGTCGTTGTCCATGCATACCAGCCTCCCCTCTCTGTGCCACCAGTGTTGTCTAAGGGAAAAGCAAAAGCTGATACAGGCAACTCATTTCTACAGCTACATGAACTGGAATGTCACTGGTGTCAAGCTATATCAGTCTTTGCCATTCCCTTGGACAACATCGATGGTATCGGATGGTGTGGGTTATGGCCTTGTCACCTGCATCATAAATCAGGTAGTTCATGAAGGAGTCCTACCCAATGCCTGGTGTAGCAGCACCATAGTCAACTGCTATAAGGGTAAATGTGATGCTTTAGATACAAGTAACTACAGGGGTATCAAATTATTGGATCAGGTGATGAAAGTTACAGGGAGGCTCATAGCCCAACTAATTAGGGAGAGAGTTAGCCTAGATGAGATGCAGTTTGGTTTTGTGTCAGGCAGAAGCACCACTGATGCTATATTTCTGGTAAGGCAACTGCAGGAGAAATATCTAGCCAAAGATAAACCTCTGTACTTGGCTTTTGTTTACTTGGAGAAAGCCTTTGACAAGGTCCCCCAATCCCTTATCTGGTGGTCAATGCAGAAACTGGGGATAGACGAGTGGTTGGTAAGAGCTGTACAAGCCCTGTACAGGGATGCTGTCAGTAAGGTGAGGGTTGGCAATGAGTACAGTGAAGAATACCAAGTAGAAGTAGTAGTTTCCCAAGGATCAGTCCTCAGCCCCCTCTTATTCATTATAGTCCTCCAGACAATAACAGAGGAATTCAAGACAGGCTGCCCCTGGGAACTTCTTTATGCTGATGACCTTGCTCTAATAGCCAAGTTACTGCCAGACCTAGAGACAAAGTTTAGGGTGTGGGGGCAAGGTATAGAATCGAAGGGCCTTAGGGTTAACCTAGCAAAAACCAAAGTCTTAGTTAGTGAGAAAGCTGTCAAATCACAAACCCCTTCAGTTAGATGGCCCTGCTCGATCTGTAGAAATGGCGAGGGTAGAAACTCCATACGATGTACTTGGTGTAAGCTATGGACACATAAAAGGTGCAACAATATCAAAGGAAGGTTAACCGAAAAGACAGTTTTTGTGTATGGCAGATGCACAGGGTCAATAAACACTGAAGATTCCATTACATGCCAGGGGGAGAAACTAGAAGTAGTTGATAGCTTCCGCTACCTAGGTGACCAAGTCTGTTGTTGGGGTGGTTGCTCTGAGAGTGTAGTGGATAGAATAAGAATAGCCTGGGCAAATTTCAGGGAGCTCCTACCTCTGCTGGCAACTAAGAGCCTCTCACTCAGGATGAAGTGTAGACTGTATGATGCATGTGTATGAACTGCCATGCTACATGGCAGAGAAAGATAGGCCATGACTGCTGAGGACATGCATAGGCTTGAAAGAAATGAAGCGAGTATGATCCGCTGGTTGTGTAATGTCACTGCATACACAACAGAGTGTAAGCGCTCTGAGAGAAGAGTTGGGCATAAGTAGCATCAAATGTGGTGGACAAGAGAGACGACTGCGCTGATATGGTTCTGGGTGATATTAAGAACTCTTTAGATGTAATCATATACTGTCATAATGGAGATGTTCAGCAAATAAACTCTGTCCATTGATCATACAATCCACTGCATTATGTTCTGCTGCCACTGAAGGGAACAGGCGGTTGGCAGCTCAATATGAAGAAATCAAATGAACAAACATTAACAGCTATGAATTTTTATGCTTACCAACTGCAGGTAAGAACTAATTCAGATAATCATATTATGTGAAATAGAAGACTTTTACAGTAATATGATGTAGAACAGTGGGTGAAAGTAGTACGGAGCAGGCTAAGGTGCCAGAAAACACTCAGGGTTGCTTGATACTGTCAACCAAACTAATACAGTAAAACCAGGAAGAAGAATTATTCTCCCACCAACCATCACCTGCAGTCCAAGATTTTACAGTGAGGCCTTCCAAAACACCATGGTAATACTGGGAGCAATGGGAAAACCAGATTACTTCATCACATTTACGACAAATCCAAAATGGACAGAGATACAGACCACCTTATTTCCAGGGGAGCATGCACAGGACTGACCTGATATTCCTGCCGAGTATTCAAAATCAAGTTCAACACATTTCTCCATGATCTACTGAAAAAACACTTTCTGGAAAAAGTTAATACCTATACACTAATGATTGAATGGCAAAAACGTGGCCTTACACATGCACATACATTTATAATGGTTAATTGTCTTAAACCAACTTCCAGAAATCATAGACAAAGTAGTTAGTGCCAAAATACCCAACAAAGACCGCATCCCAGAGCTATCCAACTCAGTAATGGCACATAATGTTCATGGTCAATGCAGTGCTATCAACCTCCAAAGTCCATTTATGGAAACCAGGTGAGATGGAGCTCGATGTACTAAGGAGTTTCTGAAACCCTTCGAGTCAGCCACCTATACATCAAGAAATAGCTACTTGACGTATCACAGAAGAAGTCTAGCATATAGTGGAAGAACCAATAAAATTTACGTTAAGGGTCAGACAGATTTTGTGGTAAGATTTTTCTTCAACTTATACTGACAAATTTTTGATATAGAAAATTTATCATTATGTTTCAAATCTCATAATTTTAAGTCCAATTTTAACAAACCCATATCAACTGGTTCTGGCTTTACACTCAACTGCATCTACCAAAACAATGTCCATGGAAAAATATAGCAATATATACTATTTACTTACGTTTAATATTTTCTTCGCAGGTTGACAATTCTTGGATAGACCATACAATCTGTATCTGATAATTAAATACTATACCCACATCAGCGTCGAGGTCGTACATACCATCCAAGCAGTAAAGTACTTATACAAATACATTACAAAAGGGCAAGATCGAATCATCTTAACATCGGAAACAGGACAGCCAATTCCCGTATTAAACGATAAAGAAAACTTGATAAATGCTTCATACATCTCTGCAAGTGAAGCATTCTGGAAGTTGTATGAATTTTTCATACACCAAAAGCATCATGCAGTTGAAAAGCTACTCTGTCGTTTACCTGATGAACAGACTGTACAATTCGACCCGACTTCTGTCGCTGTGGTTGTGGAATGTAGACCATCGATAACTAAATTGACAGCTTATTTTCAAACAAACAAACTTGACGAAAAAGCTCGAGAGATTTTATACCCAGATTTTCCTAAATATTTCACCTGGAACAATAAAACCAAGTCGTGACAAAAATGAAAACGAGGTACAACCGATGATAATGGTGATGTTAAAACTGAAACTATCAAACAAATCCCAACCATATCATATAGTGCTCATCAGAGTCAGAACTGTTTCACCTTCAGATACTCCTTCACCATATTAAAGGTGCAACTAGCTTTGATGAACTGAAGACTGGAGGGAAATGTATGTTCAACATTTCAGCAATCATGCATGAAAACTGGACTGATATTGGACGACCAAGAAATACACTGTGCAATGGAGGAAGCAGCCAGTGTTTGCTTTGGAGATTCACTGCATGACTTCTTCACTGACATGTTAATTTACTGCCGGCTGCTTGATCTGATGAACTTTTGGGGAGAGTGTAAAACGAGACCTCATGCAAAGAAACAACATTGGAGGTCTTACCCCTCGCATTGAAAATGAAATATTGATTCGTCTGCAGGAGCAACTTCAAAGGGATGAACTTGACCTAGTTTGAGATTTCCAGCTTCCTCAACCTGAATATAACGAAACCAGTCAATTGATGCCAAAGATTATTACAGACTGTCTTCGAATAGTGTCTACTGACATTTACAATACTCTGACCAGAAGCACGTTTTTGATATGGTTGTAAACTCAGTTTTACAACAGGAAAACAAGGTTTTCACCTTGAGTGCAAATGGTGGAACTGGCAAAACATATCTTATCAATGCAATCATGGATTTTCTACATTTGGAGAAAAAAATCATACTCACCACAGCTCTATCTGGGATTGCGGCAACATTGCTGCACAATGGCCGGACATTTTATTCTCAGTTCAAAGTACCCATAAACATAACACCAGGGTTCTGCTGCAATGTGTCATCTCAGGATGCAACTACACAACTCTTCAGAATGACCTGTCTAATAATAGTTGATGAAGTCAGCCAAGGCAACAAGCTCATACAACTGCTTGGATCATTCCCTATGTGATATCAGAGCGAACAAATCCCTGTTTGGAGGAGTATGTGTTATTTTTTTTTAGGTGACTGATAGATTCTACTGGTTATTAAACGTGGTAGTCAAGCTCAAATAGTGCAAACCACCTTGAAAACATCGTACATCTGGAGGTCTGTGACGGAGTTGAGTCTAAAGAAAAACATGAGGGTACGGAATTCTTCATATACAACTTTCGCAACTTGTTGGTTACAAGATTGGTTCAAGACAATGCTCGTTCTCTGAGCCACTGAGGAATGTGATTCAAATTAGGCCAGATTTTATACTCAAAATATCATCTATTTCTGAATTATGCAAATTCGTCTTTAATGATTTAAGTGAAAACTACAAAAACACATCATGGTTGTGTTCACAAGCTGTCATCGCCTCAACCAATGAAGTAATAAACAGTGTGAATGAGCACCTGGTTAGCAACTTCTCTGGAGTAAATCAAGAGTACTGTAGTTCAAATACAATAGATGACGGAAACTACCACCAGTACCCACAGGATTTCTGAACAACTTAAATCCATTGGAATTGCCATCTATAAAATCAAATTGAAAAAGAACTGTGAAATAATGCTCTTTAGGAATTTCGATCCAGCCAATGGACACTTCAATGAAACAAGATACATGGTAACTGGACTAAATTCCAGTGTTATCAAAGCAGTGATTGCAACTGGCCCACACAATGGTAAACGCTTGTTCTTTCAATGGATACTGTTTACACCAACCAATAACCAGTTTCTGTTCCTATTAAGACGCAGGCACTTTCCTATAAAACCGGCATTCTCATTCACAGCAAACAAGGCACAGTGCCAGACTTTAGATTGTGTTGGTGTATTTTACCCACTCCAATGTTTACACACGTCCAGTTATACCTCACTATGAGTAGAGCAATGGACTCGAGTAATTTGAAAATTAGTGTCAACCAAGCAGAAAGTATTCATCTACAAAGAAGTTTTGACTATATTGTATAATTCATAATTTTAATAAGGAAGTTTGTGAACTTTGAATGTGTAAGAGTATAAACAAGCATAAAATAGTGCAAACAGCTAAAATAAAAGTATATCTAAATAACATTTTTTCTTAATGCTTTTTCATGCAGTGGTTGAAGGAAGCTCTGATTTTCATTAGGAGTGGTCCACATAACCATTCATGATACAGAGGCTGGGAGCCTATTTCAGTTTGGAAGTGAATCGTTATCACATGTCACTTAGTTGCAAACACATGTCATATAGCTGCAATAGAATGCTGTATCACCAACAATAATGTGCTTTCTCTAAGACATCACCCAGTAATCTATCAAATCCATTTGCACATTTTTCAATTCATCCTGCTGTTATGATTTGCCTCCATCATAGATGGGTAGATTTACTAGTAAAAATAATTAGCAAAGCAAAAGTTTGGAAAATAAATCATATCTCCATCCCACAGAAATAAAGTTTTCTTCATTTTTATTTTCAAACATTGCTTACCCAATTATCTTTCTTTCTTTCAGCTTCCTATAGATATTGAAACTCTGACTCCGGAACAGAAGAAATTGCAGCTACAGAAACGAAAACCTAAACGAATCATTCAAGTAGTAGAAGATTTTGAAGACGATTTTGATATTGGCCGATACAGGCATCTCTGGAAGAAGTAATCCCCTCTCCATCATCCTGTTTTACACTATTTCATATTTAAATTAAATCAAAATAGATGTTATTCCATGATCTTTTTTTACTTTATTTTGTGTGATTTGATTAACTCAGCCAATTGTTATGTTAATTTAACCTTCCTTGTACTCTCCACTACCAGGAGAATCTTGGCTTCCTTGACACACCCACTTCTGTTTCACCATCACTACACTGATGATGACATGTTCATATGCATTTGTATGCTTTTATGTCTGTTTTTGCCAATCTAGCATGGGTTAGATCTGTTTGTGATCCAATTGTAGAGTGCTTGAAACTTCTCAGCATTCAGGTCTTTCTGCAGTTTTAGGGTATCATCAAAGTTCTTGACCACCTGGGATACTTTTGTATCATCAGCGTAGCTGGTGAGAGTAACTGACTATAACTGAGGGCCTGTCTGAGAGAGCCACCACAAACAATAGTGGTTCCTGTACAATTCCCCGAGAGACTCCACTGAAAATTAAAGTTTCCCCACAGAGAGTGCCATTGGCTGGAGTTGTTTTAATCATAGTTTTTAAAAATATGCAGTCGCTCCTCTAGTTTTCCAGTGATACCAAGGTCATGAACTTTCTGACATATCCTCCCATGATCAACTTTGTTGAAGGCCTTAGCAAAACTGAATATATCACATCCACATTCAAGAGATCGAGAAGTTGCTGGTAGTAGCTGTGTGAGGCAGCAGCTTCTTGGACAGAAGCCATGTTGCATGTTTGAGCACAAGCTATTATCTTCCAGGAATGCCATCATTCTCCTTCTGACAATGCATTCCATGACTTTGCTAATTTGTAAGGTGAGAGATAGGCTTGTAATTGTTAGCATCTACTCTGCTTCTTCCTTTAATATTTTGGGAAGTTTGCCACATGCAAAGAAACTTAGGAAAACTATCTGCATTTAGCTTCATTATCCCATTTAGCCATTTTTTATTTCAGGATTTAGTTATCTAGCCATGTATTTATCTATATCTATCAATTATATAAATGTACATATCTATGAACATATATGCATGTGTGTATGCATATACACAAACACACAAGAACATATGCAAGTGTGTATGCATATATACACACACATATATATGCATATATATATGTATGTATATATATATATATATATATATATATATATATATATATATATATATATACACACACACACATATATCATCATCATCATCATCATCGTTTAACGTCCGCTTTCCATGCTAGCATGGGTTGGACGGTTCAACTGGGGTCTGGCAAGCCCGAAGGCTACACCAGGCCAGTCAGATCTGGCAGTGTTTCTACAGCTGGATGCCCTTCCTAACGCCAACCACTCCGAGATATGGTGTTTTCGGTGTTTTTCTTATGTGCCACCGACACAGGTGCCAGACAAGGCTGGCGAACGGCTACGATCGGATGGTGTTTGTTACGTGCCCACGGCACGGAGGCCAGTCGATGCGGTACTGGCTACGGTCCCGTTCGGATGGTTTTCTTATGTGCCACCGGCACTGGTACCACAAGGATACAAATTCCATTGATGTTCATCTATTTTGATTTGGTTTGACTTGATTCGATTTGACTTTGATTATATATCATTCACACACAGTAGTGTGTGAATAATAATCTTAAGGTTAACATTTACACACTTGTGACCACTTCTAGGTTTTGTCACTACCTCAGTTTTTAACCAAAGTAGATTGTGCTTACATTTCTAGATAGGTAACATCCTAAACTACATTTGAAAACTGCTTTGATAGAAAAAAAGTTTCAGGAAAGCATGTGAGTTCAAAAACAGGAAAGTAATTCCTGAAATCCACTTTGAGTCTTTTTTTTTTTTTTTCAAGAAATCTAAATTTTATTTTAGCTTATATGATAGATCTCAGCGAGAGGAATCTATCCATATTAGTTATTCAAAAATGTTCAGTAAGTACTGAGGTAAAAACCAACGAAAATATTAGATTAATTCCTGAAATCGACTTCGACTCCAAATATTCTTCTTTCAAAAGAAAACTATATTTAAATTTAACTTTTCTGACAGATCTCAACTACAGGAATCCCATGATACTAATTATATATAAGAAAAATTTTATTAAAAAACTGCTGGGGCCAGATGTGCCGAAAACAGTGGTAACACCTCAAAGCCAATTCAAAACCTAAACGTTTTGTTTTTGTTTAGTTCATGTGATAGAACTCAAGATGAATGTCATGGTGCTAATCTTTTCAAAACATATTCAAAATTTTCTAAGTTATTATATAAGCTAAATGTGCCAAAAGTACATAAAACAATTTTCAAGTAATACTATTACTTATTACAGTACTAAGATGACCAGCTGGTGGTATCATTAACACACAGGGTGAAAGCTTCGCGACATTTTGTCTGTCTTTACGTTCTGAGTTCAAATTCTGCCAAGGTCATCTTTGCTTTTTATCTTTTCGGTACTTGATAAAATGAGTATCAGCTGAGCACTGAGGTTGACGTAATCAACTTCCTTCCCCACTGGATTTGATGGCCTTCTGCCAAAATTGGAAACCAATATAGCAAAATGTTTTATTCAATTCAGTATTTAGGTATCTTGCAAAGATCTACCTCTATTCATAGAATACACTATATTGCAGTAAATATATATAGTAATAAATATCATTCACACACAGCAGTGTGTGAATAATATTTTTAACATCAACATTTACTCACCCACAATCACTTCTAGGCTTTGTCACTAATTCAGTTTTTTACCAAATTTGATGATGTTTATACATTTTTAAGCTACATTTTCAGCTACAAAATTTGAAATTTAGTTCAGTAGAAAAAAAGTTGAAATTTCAAACATGTGAGGTCAAAAAGGGGAGAATAACACCTGAAATCGACTTCAGGGATATACAGGCAACACTGCATACATATTTTTGTAAACACGTGCGCACACATGTGCACATACTCATAAGTAACTTTTAAAACACCCATGAAGGGAAACAAAGGTGAGTGTAATGAATATGTAGCTTTAAGGAGAGAGGGGGTAAGTTGACAACAATTGATGATGAGTGGACTCTTTTCTGCTGTCCATTGTAAATAAACATTCACACACACACACACATACATACTTCTTGCAGAAAAATGTTACTGAGGTTTAAAGTTTAATAATTTTTACCTAATCTGAAAACAGGATGTAGAAGCTGGCATTTTCTGCATGATAGTTGTCTATCACAAAATGAAAGCAAAATCATTATACAAGGAGGAATTTTTATTAAACAACCAAAAGCAAAGCATGACAAAGACCAAAGTTGTAAGAACTTTTGCAGTCTTAATAAGTTTTTTGTTTGCTTTTAAACTTTAATTCAGTATTAAGAGTAGCAGAATTTAGATTATTATTTCTTAGGGTAAATTGACAAGGTTTTTGCTTTCAGATGGTATGATTGGATTTTCAGAGTAACAGGATTCAGATTTTTTATTGAAGGCAAGTTGACAAGAACAGTAGCTGAATTGCTGACTTTATTTTTATATTGCATGAATTTCAACTAACAAACTAAATTTGCCCTAACAAGGGCAGGTGCAAAACTAGCCAATGCATCCCATCACAAAAAATAAAATATTGATTCTACATTAAAAAAAAAATTAATCTGACAAATAAATCATAAGTAAAATTTATTAGTTAGCATTAATACAGTAGAATTAGGCTAATTCATTACTTCACCTAATTCATCACTTTCAATTTTCTCCTAGGGATGACTAACTAGGCAAATTCTACTGTATTTTTTAAAACATTTATTTTATTTCATTTTTAAAATACTGCTTTTTTCCAAATATAAGCCCATGGGCTTAAATGCAGAGTTAAATAATTTTGCTTAAATGATTTTCTTCTGAAAATAATGAAAATTCTTGGGGTTATACATGAAAAGAGTTTCAGAATATAAGCCCATAGGCATAAAATTGGATGATCTTATTTTTGGAAAAAAAACCAGTAATGTTTTTAATTTTTGTTTTAATAAAATATAGTAAATTGTTTAAATGTTATTCTTGGCGGCAATATTTTAAGTACAGTAGAATTTTAATTTTAAGTACTTTTCATTTTCCTTTAGAGGTGATGAATTAGGCCGATTCTACTGTAGAAATCTTGTTCTGTACTTTTCCAGGTGTAATAACTTAAGAATATTAATATGCATGCATCCACATTTTTCATTGTAATATATGTATATATACTGATATGCACACATATAAGGAAGCAAGCTGACAGAATGATTAGTACATAGGACAAAGTGCTTAGTGGCATTTCTTCTATTTAAATCCTACAAGGGTTGACTTTGCCTTTCATCCCTTCAAGATTGATACAATGAAGTATGGTGGATTGGAGGTGTCAATATAATCAACTTCCACCACCCTTCAAAATTTCTGGCCTTGAACCCTGCAACAGACCAGCATTTTGCCAATGTGCTAATGGTTCTTTTCTACTCTATGCACAAAGCCCGAAATTTTGTGGGAGGGACCAGTCAGCTAGATCGATCCCAGTACGCAACTGGTACTTAATTTATCGACCCTGAAAGGTTGAAAGACAAAGTCAATCTTGGCAGAATTCAAACTCAGAATGTAAAGACAGACGAAATACCACTAAGCATTTCACCTGGCATGCTAACTGTTCTGCCAGCTCACTGCCTTAAATTTCTATTTAGTATTGATTTTTTACATTGGCTCAAGTTTAACCCTTCCTTCCCAAGCCCCACACAAATCTATAACTCCAATTCTTCTTCCTTGTAATGTCATCTCTCTGAAGTTTCTTTCACATCCATGTTTTTCCTACAAACATCAAGCTTTTTTTATGTTTATTGGAAAGGATCAGGGCTCATGGTTTCACAAACCCTCCAAGAAGAGTGAGATCAATGTGGTCAATGTCTCAACTGAAAAGCAGGAGTAAAAGAATTCTAAAAATTCATCATTTTGAGGAGGAAAGACTTGGTATAGTGGTCAGTGTGGGAAACCTGAGTGAGTCAGGTGTACCCTAAGCAGAGGTGGTATAAGACCAGCCTGCTTTGAGGAGGAGTGAGGCCACTTTAGTAATAATAAAAAAGATAGAAGACAGCATGTATGTGGGTCAGAAGTCACTGACCTTCATGCCAATCAGTTGATCAAACTGAACATCCACCACATCAATCCCAGAAGCCATGAGTACTGTTCCTACTTTCTGACTGAACTTATTAACCTTTCGTCAATCTCCAGTTTCTGCATCGCCCACCAGATAAGGGAACGGGGGACCCCGTCAAAGGCTTTCTCCAAGTCTACAAAAGTTAAGTATAGGGGTTTGTCTTTAGCTAGGTATTTCTCCTGCAGTTGTCAAACCAGGAATATGGCATCAGTGGTGCTTCTACCCGGTACAAAACCGAACTGCATCTCATCTAAACTGACTCTCTCCCTAATGTAATGGGCTATAACCCTCTCCATGACCTTCATCACCTGTTCCAGCAGTTTGATACCACTGTAGTTATTTCTGTCTAGAGCATCACCTTTACCCTTGTAGCAGTTGACTTTGTTGCTGCTATGCCAGTCATTGGGTATGACTCCATCATGAACTACCGGGTTTACAATGCATGTGACTAGGCCATAGCCTATACCACCAGATGCTTTAAGCATCTCAGCAGCAATTTGTGATGGGCCTGGGGCTTTTCTTGGCTTCATACCCTTAATTGCTTTATCTACTAGGGAGCTCTCTATTTGGATAGCTGGTCCCTCTACTCCTCCCATTCATTCTCCACATTCAGCAGCCTTTCATAATGGCTTCTCCAAGCCTCTTTCTTTGCAGAATCATTAAAAGCAAGTGCACCATCATCCATGCGGATGCATTTCTCTCCTGTGACATCACAATTTTCTCTCACACACTGTCATGCAATCCGAAATACTTCAGTTCTTTGGTCCTCACGTCACTGGACATTGGCAAACTTCTTCTTTTCTGCTTCACCCTTGGCTATGTCTACCTGCAGCCCAGCATCCCTTTTGGCTACCTGGTAAAGTTTCCTGCTTCCCCCAGCTTTCCAGGCCTGTTTCTTTGCTCTAATGGCTTTGTCTACTATACTATTCCACCACCATATAACTCTAGGTCTGGAATGGACTTCGCATCATCCACAGATTTTGTCTGTAGCACTCAGCAAGCTGTCCCATAGGAATTTCCAGCTACCTTCTATGTCTGCTACGTCTGATATCTGTAGCTCCTCCTCCCTCTCATCAAATTTCTTGATGAGGATGTCCCTAAATCTCTGACCACATGAAGGGTTCTTTAGCTTCCAAATCCTTTTTTGGATTGGTCTGCTTCTTGGTATCCTTCTGACCTGAAGCCTAAGGTCACTAATGACTAGCCTATGCTGGGAGGATACATTCTTCATCCAAGAGGGTCTTTGTATTTAAGAGCAACCCTGCATACCGCTGTCTGGTGAGGATGAAATCAATCTGGCTAGCAGAGTCACCTGATTGATAGGTTATCAGGTGGCTGTCTGATTTCCTGAAGTTAGTGTTGCAGATTAAAAGGTTACATGCATCACAAAACTCCAGTAGCATAGTTCCCTCATCGTTTTGGGAACCAATACTATGTACACCAGTGAAGATACCGGATTGCTGCCCAACATGTACACCAGTGAAGATACCGGATTGCTGCCCAACATGCCCATTAAAATCTCCAGCCGCAAAGATGAGGTCATTGCCACTCATCTTTGAGGTAGTCTGTAGAAGAGTATCATAAAAATGATCCTTCTGATCATTTGGTAGGCCCGTTTGTGGGGCATAGGCAGAGATAATTGTAGCTGTGCTGTTCTGCAGGACTAGCCTGAGCTGAAGCACTCTATTGCATACCCTGACAACCTCTAGGATTTTATGTACCCATTTCTCTGCAAGGAGTATGCCTACACCCCCCACTCCATCCATGTTACCTTGCCAGAAGATTTTATACTTATGTGCCTTGCCTGTGAGGACTCTAGACGAAGCTCCTCTCCATCTTACCTCTTGTATGCAGCAGCATACATCGACACATCTCCTTTCAAGCATCTCTACAATCTCACTATATATATATATATATATATATATATATATATATATATATATATATATATTAAACTGTTTAGATATCAGATCTTAAGCTTACCCATATCATTATCATTATCCTCATTTAACATCTGTTTTCCAGGCTTGTGTGGATTGGATGGTTTGACAAGATTCTATGAACTGCAGACTGCATCAAGCTCTGCTATCAGCTTTGGCTTGGTTTCTATTTCAACCACTTTACAGTATGTACAAGATGCTTTTCTATGATGATACCTGCATGAGAGAGATCCTGGCAACCTTTCTTATGCTGATGATGGGTTTCTTTCAGTTTCTGTCTATCAAATGCATGAACAAGGCTTTGGTCAGCCTGAGGCTATAATAAAAGATATTTACACAAGGTTTTACATAGTGGAACTGAACCTGAAATCATGTGAGTGTGAAACAAAGTTCTAAATCAAATAACCATCCCCATACCTACAAGTGTAGGCATAAGTTTTAAGATAATGTACGCATAAATATCGGTGAAACTGGCCACTGGCACAAGAGCACAAGGACAATTTTATTTTCATTTCTAGGACATCTGCAAGAGAGATATGAAGTCAATAGATCTGGACATCTTGAGATGGGAGGCAGTTGCAAATGATTTCCCCATACTGCAGAGAAGTACTATGCAAGGGGAAGAGAAACTGGAACTTGTCACCAAAGAATAGTGTACTTGAAGAAAGGAAAAGTCAGTAATGTCAGTGGAGAGCTTTTTCAAATGCAATCGTTGCATGAAAGTCTGCCACTCCCATGTGGGCCTTACAGTCACAGCAGACACTGTACCACCATCAACAGCTGACACAAAATTCTCCAGGTGCATATCCCTGGTCTTTCAAGACTGATGGATGCCTATCTACAGGTATGAATATTGTAAATATGTACGCTGAAGGTAAGGGAAATAGTTCAGAAAATTAAAAATTTATTAACAACTCATCTTGGATATTCAGCTTTATAAAATACATGTGAGTTATAACATTTTACATTTGTTTTTCAATGCTCACATGAGGAGGATGTGTAAAAATGATAGTAAGACATTGTTCAACAGCTGTATACCCTTCTATTCATAACCCTTAAATGTTTTTTCTGCAAAATTTCAGCATAATATCACCAAATATTTTTTTGCTCAAACAGCTTCATGCAAAGGCAACTAAACCAGGAGATAGAGAACTCTAACAGAAAAGCCTGAGGTATGCTGTTCCTTTAGTTTGTGACAAATAAGTTTCACCTATCTAGTGACAGCATTTCCAAAAAGTGTGGCTAGTCCTACACAAACCTTCATCATTAGAAAACAAATCACCTATATACACATATACAAATGTACATACGTATGAATGGATGAATGATTTTTATTACAGTTTTATGTAAGTTCTTGAGAGTTCAAGCTGGTTGTTATATGTATGTATTGAATTCTCTCAATTTCAATTTATGAAGGTCTGATGGCCTAGCTGTTAGACAACCCACACATTTTGGAAATGCTGATAATAGGTAGTTGGTGCAAATGTTTGCCACAAACTCAATGATCAGCATGACTGAAGCTTTTCTATAAGAGTTCTCCATCTCCTGAGTTAGTTGTTTTTCCACAGCTTAAAATCCAGTCCACCCTAGTAGGCTTACTTGCACCTTGGCACCAAACTGGGAATTTCTAAGTCCTCGCATTTATGTCATCATCATCATTTAACGTCTGTTTTCCATACTGGCATGGGTTGGACAGTTCAACTGGGGTCTGGGAAGCCAGGAGGCTGCACCAGGCTCCAGTCTGTGCCCTTCCTAATGCCAACCACTCTGTAAGCGTAGTGGGTGCTTTTTACATGCCACCAGCACGGAAGCCAGTCAAGACGGCGTTGGTATTGGCCACATTCGGATGATGCTTTTTATGTGCCACCAGCACGGGTATTACAATTACAATTTCCATTTGATTTTCATTTTGATGATGATGTACTTGACTCAATAGGTCTCCTCAAGCACAGCAGGTCGCCCTACGATCCAAGGTACTTTTGAATGGGATATGGCTGGTTATGAGAAACTGGTGTAGGATACAGCTGTGAACTCACTTTATTTGCTGGGTCTTTGCAGTCACAGCATATCTCCAGAGGTCTCGGTCTTTTGTCATTGCCTCTGTGAGGCCCAACGTTCGAAGGTCATGCTTCACCACCTCATCCCATGTCTTCCTGGGTCTCCCTCTACCCCGTTCTGGGAAGCCAGGAGGCTACACCAGGCTCCAGTCTGATCTAGCAGTGTTTTGTAGAAACATTATTATCATAATCGTTTAACGTCCATTTTCCATGCTGGCATGGGTTGGACGGTTCGACTGGGGTCTAGGAAGCCAGGAGGCTGCACCAAGCCCCAATCTGATATGGAAGTGTTTCTACAGTTGGATGCCCTTCCTAACACCAACCACTCCGAGAGTGTAGTGGGTGCTTTTTACGTGCTACTGGCAGAAGGAGTCAGAGGAGCTGGCATCGACCACACCCAGATAGTGCTTTTTATGTGCCACTGGCACGGAAGCCAGTCAAGGCGGCACTGGCATTGGCCACGTTTGGATGGTGCTTTTTACATGCTACCGGCACAGGGCTCACAACTACAATTTCCATTTGATTTGATTTTGATATTGCTGATGATGTACTTGACTCAATAGGTCTCCTAAAGCACGGCATGTCGCCCTACGAGCCAAAGTACTTTTGAGTTGGCTGGTTATGCAACACTGGTGCAGACTCACTTTATTTGCCAGGTCTTCTCAGTCCCAGCATACCTCCAGAGATTTTGGTCTCTTGTCATTGCCTCTGTGAGGCCCAACATTCGAAGGTCATGCTTCACCACCTTATCCCAGGTGTATAGATATATATATTGTGTGTGCATACATATATGTGTACCATACTACATATGTAAAGGAGGATGACATTAGATCTTCAACATTCATGGCCCACATCATGCTACTATACTTCATACACAAGTGTCGGGCAAACTATCCTTCAGTTTGAGAGAGAATTCTTCTGTTGTTTGCAGAGGTAATAGTTCCCTGAACTTTTTCCAATCAGCTCTTACACTTTACTGTAGCCTCTATCTATCTTTTGATACACCCACCTCAATCATAGCTTCTTACATCGTCAAGCAGCCATAGCTATCAATTATTGCTAGTGAACCTTCTTAATATTAATTATTCCTGTGCGTATGTTATATACAAAGTTCCCCTTCTTTGGCAGTTTGCCCGCATGAGTTCATAATTTATACAAGTTGTAGTGAAGGAGATTTCTACCAATTCCTTTCTTGTATTTCAACCATGGTCATTTCTCAAATAAAGGCAGGGTCGTGTTTTCTTTCCTACTTACTAAAACTTTAGGTTGTTAAATTTACTTTTGAAACCTTCCGGTTCTTTGCGTATACAGTATCAAAATATACACGTAACAGTATAATCTATATGCATAGACTAACTCTAGTCTCACAACTTCTAATATTACCGTGATATTAACTTTCATATTGACATAACACTCCTAGTAATGCCAGAAATTAAATATATGTAAGCAGTAGTCATCTCCCTTGTTTCCAAGATCCGCATCGTGGCGTTAGCGTATTGGACGAGATTTAAGTGAAGTCACACGAGATATTAAATGACAGAGTGACAATATGGCAGATACAACATCTGAAACAGCGTCAGTCCTTAATGCAACAAGTGCGGACAATGCAGCCACATCTGGTGCTACTAATGCCACCATGCGTGTACCTGCAACACCTGAGGGAATGGTGGTGGCTTACAGTAGTCTAGTTATCATGGCATTACTACCAATCTTTATCGGTTCCTTTCGCTCTGTGAAGCACCATAAGGAACAGAAGGTACGTTCCGTTAAACTACTCAATTTTTTCCTGTCCCATTCTTTTTCCGTTTTGAAATTGGGTTTTCTTTCTCTCTTTATTTTTTCTTCTGACCGAGACATTCCATTACCTATGTATGTTCGTTCTTTATCCAAGAAAATAATAATCGGCTTATTGTACTTCTGCTGTTTCGCCTCCAAACTGTACCAAGAACCCCCCCAGCAAGCTTGCCGGTTGCTGTCCAGATGGCAACCACGTCTGAACGGTCCTTGCTTTATACACGATTTCTTAGCCACACCACTTCGAAAATGTATTAGATATGAATCGAGATTGTGTAACGTTCATGCTTTTCTTAAAAGATGTCTTCGCGTTCCACACAGTTGAAGAATTAGGGAATATTTTGCAGCTACTCTTTCTTCATTATATATTTCCCCGTTTAAACAAATGTTGTGTAAAATTACTCCCCATTAATGTTACAAATATGTCTGTTGTATACTGCGGATGTGGAACCAGCTGCACTGAACTTGATTAGCGTGTAAAGATCGCTTTATGAAATAAATGGCGTATTTTTACTATATTGGTTTGATATTGAGTGAGGTAAAAAAAAAAAAAAAAAAGAAAGTATGAAATATCTTTAAAAATCACAGAATACTTTAGTAGCACACATTGAACATACGTGTGCGCGTGTAGACGGATACGGACATCAGCGATTTATTTATTTATTTAATTCTTCCATTCAGACGAAAGGAAGAATAATACGAAATGGTTATTATAGTCAATCGATCTTTGAAAGATATCTCATTGATCGATTATTCTTCACTCCATCTAAAAATTGGGGTATGAAACGACCAATTTGTTCTAGATTGATGTTCGAACTGTCACCCGTATGTAGATGTCTAGATTTACGTACATATGACATATTACTACCATTTTCCCCCCATTGTTTTCATTCCGCGATGTCATTACTTGCACAGTGTCTGTTTCTGTAGTGTATGCATGTGTTCGTACAGAAAATTCCATATTTGTGTAAATACTGAACTAATTAAGTGGTTAATATAAAGCGTTACGCCTATTAAGTCATCTGAAGTGAAATGGCAAGTAATAAAACTACTACCGACACAACTATGCTGGATTTAATAAGAATCATACAGGAACAAGGAAAGAAATTGGTTACATTTAGTTTTTTTTAAAAACCCACTTTACTTATTTCTGTAAACTATAAATGAATTCGATAGAACGTCCATCTCTCTCTCTCTCTGAGTAGCTTATTTTTGTTCTGCCCATACTAGAGCATTGTTCCTATCTCACTACGATTTTTATTTATTAATTTACCATTAAAAGTACAACAATAGATTTGATTTACTGTTAAATGTTATATTTATATATACGCATGTAGCGGAACTAATACCTTTCTAGTCACATAAAGTAACAGCTGTTTAAGACTTCAATACAAAAACTCAACATATTTTTCATTTTAGTTTCTTTTTTTAAACAAAGGCATGCGTATCAATGAATCTCATTTTCTCTCTTCTAAGCTCTTGAGGCTTTGGTGTTAGATGCCATTTTTTTAAAAAGAACTCACATAACCAGTATTTTTCACACCCCGCCCCTTCCCTATTTCCAAACAAGAAACTACCGAGTTCTAATTCTGATTGAGTTCAAACCGCACGAAGATCCCTTTGAAGTCGATAAAATTAAATATAAATAATACGTGGTCGACTATGTCGGAACTTGATCTAAAACGTTTTGTACATCGACGAGAGTTTAGTGGAGTCTCATAGTAGGATCCCGAAAGATCGCCAGTTAGGCTTTTGACAAAAAGTTTATGGGGATTAATGTACTGGATTATCAAAAAATAAACATGAACGCTATAAGAACCAATTTTTCCTTGTCCCTGAAACTCTGAAGCGCTATAGCAATTGCTATTTGTGTTCTATGAATTGTGTTCGCATTTTGCGAAATAGATCCCCATCTTCAGTTCTTAAGAATTACAAGTTCGATATATCGACTGTCATTGGCATGATTTTTAACTATAATCCCCATATTAAAAAAGAAAAAGAAATTACTCATAAATATTTTGATACATGTACATTTGTCTTGTATGAGTGAAACATGCTTAACTATTTCTTCCGGCTCTACGTTCTGAGTACAAAAACCGCCAAGGTTAACTTTGCGTTTCATCTATCTGAGATTGATGAAATATACCAGTGAAATATTGGGATCGAGTTAAGCGACAAGACACGTCACTCAGATTTCTGGCCTTGTGCCTATATTAGAAACTATAATTATTCTTCCCATATTGTGTGTGTATGTATATATAGTACAGTTCCTGTTATCTTCTATATTACACACGTGGAACTGTTCTCATGTATTTTCCATACCGTACATATATATTAGCATACGGCTTTTTAAATAATTGAAAAAGCGATGTTATTATTTTGCTTCCTTTTGACACATTGTCTTTCTCCGATGTGAGACTATATTAAAAGAACAAATTATAGTGCACTATTATGTTCTAACTTGATTAAACTCGCTAATAGTTTTTGGAAGAAGGAGGAATCTTCTAACTCTTCGGCCTATACTTTATCATTATATCTTATATTAATTTACCTGGGGATTAGGAGTGGGGGGAATTATGTTCCACCCCATCCCACTTATTTGTTGAACCGACTAAATTCAAGGCGTGTGAGAACCAACTTGCAGATATTTATTTATCATTCTACGCCCCCCCCCCGTCCACCGTTTGCTTTGTGTCAGTTGTTGGTTGGTTGCTTATCTTCAACAGTTCGTGCTCTCGTCAGATTATCTAACAAAAAATTTCTGACTCCTATAAACTTATAAGAACTATTGAATGGTCGACTCGTTTCTAGAACATCGTTATGGTTTTCTTTCATTTAACAATAAAAATTCATTTATTTCTTCTTTTGACACAAAAACATCACATTTTTAGAGATGACGAAAGTGAAAGCTGAGTGGCCATGCTTTCTTTATCTTTGACGTTAATAAAACGAAATGGTTTCTAGTGGCAACACGGTGACTATTACAACAATGATGGGAGATACGATTTCCTGTCCCCATCCATTATTAAATCTTTTAAAATTGATATTTGACAGATAATCGCTTCAACTGTCTTAAATTCTTGAAGATGGGTCGTGTAAAAGCTAATTTAGTTGTAACATATTTAACGGGGAAGCAATAATTTATACTATTGGACCAATAGTAGTTTTATTACTACGACATACCATTATACAGTGGCTAATTTTTGTTTTCTTTTTCCCCACAAACATCTGCAACTACTTCGAATTTGTTCCAGTCTTATTCTAACCCCATCAGCGGAACAGTTATTAATTTCCTAAGAGTAATTAATAATGAATAAACTACTAAGTAAATGTCAGTATCGTGACAATTCTGTTGTTCAATGTTCTGATTCCTTTCTAAATGTTCAAATTAGTCCAGTTCTCATTTTCAGTTGATTGTTATAAATTTGCAACATTTCACTGCATGCAAACCTGTTAAATCCTAGTTCTAACCTGGCTAATTGACCTGTAAGTAGTCTGTGTGTGATTTTCTTTTTCTTCCTCTATTTAATTTGATTTGAGCATTTCTTTTTAAATTAGATTTCATTTCAGAAATCTGGTGAGAAACCTGAGACCATGTCGTCTAAAGATGCTGCCATGTTTCCTATTATTGCCAGTTGTGCATTGTTTGGTATATATATGATTTTTAAGGTACATAACCTCTTTCACTTGTGTGTGTGTAATTTAACTCTTTTAGTGTTTAAGCAGGCCATATTAAGCCAAAATATCTTGTGTATCATGTTTAAGTTATCCAGCTCTGACTTCTCACACCAACACTACAACGTCATTCTAAAAATAAAAAGTTACTTTAAAATTTCGAAGCTGAGCTGATGCTTAATTAACAACAATGGTAATAAATAAACATTACATTTGATGGAGTAATATTGCTACTAAAAGGTTAATGTCCACATCGTTTTCACATCCACCTTTTCAAAATTTGCATGGATTAGACCAAATTTACTGACAGATATTTCGACTGTTCAATTGGATGCCCTTAATATTACCTGCTCTTAACTGTTTCCAAGCAAGTTAATATTTCCTCATGGCCAAACATGTTGTACATGGAAGATGGGAAGCAAACAGCATCACTTGTATGTTGGTGATGCTTATTTATGACCATCACTTGTCAAGACAAATATATATGAACGGCTTCTTTCATGCCTCCTTTACAAGTTTTTGGTATTGCATTCAGTGTAAGAACTCAATATTTCCTTTTTATTATAAATTGTGACTGATTTATTAATGTGTAAATAGATTCATTGTTATAATACAGTCTTTTTTATTGCTAATGTTTGTTTTTACATTTTCTTATTAATTCTTAATTAGGATATTTTAAAAATAAATTTAAGGTTTGCCATGAAGATGTCTGCATTTTAAGCAGACAACCATGATGACATTATTTTAAGAGAAACTATTTTATATTTTGAGGAATTATTTTTGGTTGTGCTTCAGTGACAAATTCATATATTGCGTGTTTGTGTATCATCATCGTTTAATGTCCGCCTTCCATGCTGGCGTGGGTGGGATGGTGTGATAGGAGCTGGTTAGGTAGAGGCCTGCAGCAGACTACTGTGACTTTTGGTGAGATTTTTACAGCTGGATGTCCTTCCGAACACCAACCACTCGGCATAGTGGACTTGGTGGTTTTTTTCTATTTGGCACAAACACAGACAAGGTTTTTACAGCTGGATGCCCTTCCAAATGCCAACTACTTTACAGTATGAACTGGATGCTTTTTAAGTGGCACCTGCACTGATAGCCATCAAGTAACCTGCAAAACAAAAATCGTTTGAGAGAGACGGGGGCATTGGAGGAGGTGATCTTGCGTCAGATGATGAAAGGTTGTAGTGAGACAGACACACAAATAGGTGTCTTGCTGTAGAGCAAGTACAAAGTTACCTGGATAGAGAGAGAAGCATGAGAAATGAGGACAAACAGGTGTGCTGCTGTAAAAGATTTTTTTGGTTACCCAACCTGCAGGAAAAGGAGAGAGAGAGGTGGGAGAACATTAGGATAGAGATGGTGGCAAAGTGCCAGGCATACTCTGAAGGGACAGGGATCAGAATATAAATGGGATGGTCAAGTAAAGGCGGAGAGAAATATAGATGGTGGCAAATGCCAAGGCCTACCCTTGAGGTTTGAAGGTCATATGTGGCAGGATATTGCCAAAGAAGTGTGATTAGAGAGTGGTGAAGACCTGGGTATATAGGGGGTGGGGGCGCTACAGGATAGCAATGATACAGAGAAGCAGGGCCATGAGGACAGGATTGGGGAGTGAGATGTAGGCATAGTGCATGAAGGTGGAAATGTGAGAAAGATATGTAGATGGATTTGTCGGGGTAGGGTGTGTGAAAAGTTTTAAGTGTGGGTGGAACATACAGATCGGTGGGGGGCAGTTAGTATATAGCAATGATACAGTGAGACAGGTCCAAGAGGAGAGGATGGGGAGTGGGAGGTAAGCATGAAGTGGGAATGTGAGGAAGAGAAGAGATGTAGTTTGGTTTGTTGTGGTAGGGTTTGTGAGAAGTTTTGTTATTAATCCAAACAGGTGGAGAATAGAAGAAATGAAGTTGAAAATGCACTGAGAATGTTATAGAATTAATTAGAATTTAATTATATTTTAAAATATAAGAATTCACTTGACCAGTTTCACATTAGAAGAGTTATAATTATCTATTTCATCAAGTGTATTCCTATATTTTAAGGTATAACTAAATTATAAATTAATTCTAATATATTCTCTGAATTTTCAACCTTCATTTCTTTTATTTATATATATATATATATATATATATATATATTAGTCATTTTTCATTGAACCATGGCCATGCTGGAGCACTGCCTTGAAAGGATTTAGCCAAATGAATCATCCCCAGTACTTATTCTGTCAGTCTTTTTTACTGAACTGCTAAGTTAGTGTTGTAAACAAACTGGCACCAATCAAGTGATGGTGGAGGACAGACACTAGCCCAACGACACATATGTACACATATACAACAGGCTTCTTTCAGTTTCCATCTACCAAATTCACTCACAAGACTTTGGTTGTCCTGGCGCTATAATAGAAGATATTTGCCCAAGATGCTATGCAGTGGGACTGAACCCAGAACCATGTATTGGGAAGCAAATATATATTACCATACGAGTTGAGATTTTTTTTTTTCAGAGCTACATGGTTGTAAGTTTAGTCCCACTGTGTGGACATTGTTGGTTGGTGTCCTCTACTATGGGTTGACCAGTGCTTTATGACTGAAATCGGTAAGCAGAAGCTGAAAGAAACCTGATATGTATGTATTCTCAGTTGGGGAATATTATGCTTGGAAACAGGTGAAGGTTGGCATCAAGAAAGGTATATGTGATTGTAGAAAATTTTGCCTCAATGAAGTCTTATCTGGCCCATGCAAGCATGGAAAAATAGACATTAAAACAATTTTATACATAAAATTGAGTGGACAAACAAAAGAAAGTTGCACTCAACACATTTGGTACAAGTTACATATACTTAATAAGTTTGATTTAGTTCCTTGCAACTTAGTTTCGTAGGCTCATCAAACAAACCTATGCCTGTTTTTCATGCTAGCAGGACTCAAATGAATTGTCTAATCCAAGTCATTTCTTATTTGGAATCACTGCCCTCCTATATAATGAAGAGTCACACTTCACTCGTACTTTCCATCTAATCATGATTTCTATGGTTAGGTTTCCTTCTTAACATCGGCTACTGTCAAGTAATTGGTTCAACAAAAAGGAGCACTCGCTACCCTATGATGTCTCCGTTCATTTACTAACCAGTTTACAGAATTTACACTGAGTGTATTTTGTGACACCAACACAAAAAATTACATTATCCTTATAATAGAAACAAGTCACCTGTACATTTCCTTCATTCTTTTCAAGGAAGTTCTAGTGCATATTGTGAATAGAAGAGTGGAAGAATAGTGTGTGTTTGATAAGATGTTAGTGGAGGAAGTAATGGGAGAGAAACAATGATAGCTGTATGTTGGTTAGTGGTAAGGAAATTAAATTGACAATCGGCATGAACAGCTAGCAATAAAGAATGGTGGCAAGCACTAGTTGGGTGGTAGATTTCGAAGAAGAGGATAAAATTTCTGTTTAGTGGCAGAGAAGTGGGTGCTCAATATGCGCTGATAATAATAATAATAATAATAATTGTGTACAGTGCTCAGGTGCACTACAACTCATCTAAAGTGTATATATAATCAGGTGTAGTTTCGACGGATTTCGGGAAGCATGAGGGCCTTAAAGGATGCAGTGTCATGGCAGTCAACAACTGATGCAGGCAGTTTATTCCACGCTTCAGCAACCCTGAGCGTGAAAAAATGTTTCCGAAAGTCATGGGAGCTGTGCTGTTTTCTAACTTTGTAGGCATGTCCACGTGTGGTAGACACATGGAGATCAAAAAGGTGTTCAGTGTTGTTGTTGGTGAGGTGGTTGATAACCTTGTGGGTGTTTACCAAGTCCGTCGCTAGACGCCGGAGCTTCAGTGAATCCATGCCCAAGGAAACGAGGCGCTCAGAATATGGTAGGTGTCTGATGGAGGGTATGCATTTGGTTGCACGTCTCTGGACAGATTCCAGGAGGTCAATGTTCTGAGCAAGATAGGGATTCCAAACTGATGATGCGAATTCCAAGTGTGGTCGTACCATAGCTGTATACAGTTTTAAATAGATGGCTGGAGAGCGGCTATCAATTGCTTGCTATCACTCATTACTTAAGCATCATGAGAGAAATAGCACTGGAGGGTTGATGGTGGATGGATTGAACATAGATATATCACTGCCATTCCTCACTACACAATTGGTATGGTACAGTGAGTAGGATACAGGAATAACAAAGGGCAGTAATAGGAGTTTTAACTGGAATAGGGTTGGTAAGACAGTGTAGATAGACTCTCAACCTCCATGACGACCACCATTATCATTTTAATGATTACTTTGTTACACTTGCTTTTGTAGGCAGGTCTTCTCCAATAGCCCTGTATCTTCTCTATAAAGCAAGGCACCTCTAATTGTCTCTTTCCAATCTCCCAAATGCTCCACCACTACTTAGTCAAGAGGACCTTTCTCCTTTGACCTGTTTCCTTTTTTCCTGTCCTTTTCACTCTTACAACTTACTTTGCAACTCCACTAGTTCTGGTGGCACAGAAAAGGGACCTAGTATAACCTAGTGGTTGGTGTCAGCTAGAACATCCAGTTGTAGGGACCATATGTAAGCTGATATGGAGCACAGGATCCTGTCAAACTGTCTAAGCCATGCCCACATGGAAAATGGACATTAAATGACAATGATGATGATAACTATAGAATCAAGTTAAATCAAAAGTCCTAAATTTACTAATGACTTGTTTTTGGAACAAGATTGCTTGTACCAGAAAAATTTAGAAATGATTTATTTTCAGAACAGAAAACAACCAAACTAGTTTCTCTGAAATGGGAACTTTTAACAATTTATATTTAGTTGTTGTCACCGATGGAAAGCGGATAAAGGCCAAGAAAATATCTTATAGCACAGTCCAATGAAAAGCTAGTAAAAGAATAAGAGAAACTTACTGTTTAGAAATTCTCCAAATCCAGCTTACCTTCAATTATAGTAGCACTAAAAACCAAATTTATAGCATTCAGAAAATAGCCTTTACAGATACCTTTTTTTATGTGTTACATTTTGTACTAAGTTTGATTTAGGTTATGTAGGCAAATATGGGTCATACCTTAGGGTTATGTCCTAATGAGTTCTTGTTTAAACTGATCACACCATCTTGGTGACAGTCTGTACTAATTACTTTCCTTCTATTTTCTTTCAGGTATTTTCGAAGGAATATATCAATTTACTGCTGACAGTCTATTTCTTTGCACTTGGTGTGTTGTCGTTAGCACACATTAATAGGTTTGCATTAGTTTTTTATCCTTGTTTGACATTTTAAAAAATTGTTGCGTCTTCCTTTCTTTGTCTTACTCTATCTTGTAACTTTTGACTGGGTTTTTTTTTCTGTCTACTTATTTGCTTTATGTAAGGATGAATTATAACTGACAGTTCTACCATTTTAATAACACACCTCAGATTGCCTCTGGTTCTTTGATAAAATATATTACTTTCTATTAAAACAGAAGTATCCCCACATTATGAAAATGTTGTTCTTAAAAGTTTTAATGTAACACAGTTCTACAATGCAAAACTTTATCCAATTGACTGCCATATAATCTGGAAGACAATGGAAAATAGATAGCAAAATATGCCAAAATTTTTCAGGCACACATTTTTGTAACAAAAAATTCCTGCATTCATAATTAAATTAAAGCATTTTATCCTAATTATGTTCTAAATGTCAGCTTAATATGGAAATATATGCAAAAGTTAATTATTTTGCTAAATGCATCCAGATTCTTACTTTGCTTTCAAAATCAATAGAAACACATTTTAAATATTAACATAACGGGTTAAATATTTCTTGCTAATATTTGGAATTTTATTATTCAGTCCTTGGATCTCAAAGCTGATTCCGGATTCCTTCCCCAACAAAGAATACCATCTCCTTTTCACACAGGGTAAAGGAGAGAACAAGGAGGGTAAGTCTCGATACTTTTTCTCACAGCATGTTTTGTGTGTGTGTGTGTGTGTGTGTAACTAGAAGATAACCAGTGTCAGCTGTTGGTGCAGTTTTGTGTGAGTGTGTATCAATAGATGACACATCTTTATCTTCAACATTGTAATGTCCACTTTTTCATGGGCCGGATGGAATTCATTGAGGCTGATTTTCCACACACAGATGCCCTTCCTGTCACCAATTTCTAATTAAGACAATATCTCCCTGACGGCTTAACACTTTCATGGAAGATTAGAATCAAAGCAAGGTGACAGTGATACACACATATGTATATATGATGGGCTTCTTTCAGTTTCCATTGACCATATCCACTCAAGATTAGTCAACCCATCATTATAATAGAAGACACTTGTCCAATATGTCATGCAGTGGGACTGAACTCAGAATTATGTGTTTGAGTAGCATACTTTGTAACCATATGAGTTTTTTTTTGTTTTTTTTTTTAAGAATTACTTTATCCAATGGTTATTTTTACAAGATAGTGGAGTGTGATTTGAGGAAGATTTTATTGCTGTTTCTTGTTGCTATCATTTCTATTATCAACTTCCTCTGTGTAATATGCTGGTATGTACATATTGTTTTGTAACTCTTTTTTTGCAGAAGTCATAAACTATGAATTTGACAGAAAAGACTTAGTTTGTCTGTTTGTCAGCTGTTTAATTGGCCTGTGGTATGGATTAAAAAAGGTAACTCATTTAGTTAATTACATTGGCAAACCTGTTAAACTGTGTGTGCATGTATTTTAACCCTTTAGTTACCATATTTCTGTTTAAACACACTGGCTTTGTTTCAATAAATTTTTAGTTAAGAATTTGATATATCCTTAATGTTAAGTCCTCAATCAACATTGCCAAAAATATAATCCATTTGCAGTTTGTAGGTTGATGAATAGGGAAGAAAATTCAGTTATGACCTATGTTAAATTATCTTTGGTTTCTTCTATGTATTGCTTTCCTAATGAAATCTTTTTAGGTAACTAGTGAGTAGACTTGATCGACAGAAACTGCTAGAAGCCTGTCATATGTGTGTATTTGTGTCTCTCTGTTTTAATGTCACATGATAGTTGTAAATGAGCATTGCTGTTCTACAGTCGGTGGTATTCGTTTCTTAAATTCTGCAGAAATATGTCTGGTTATGGGGAAATATTACCTTGGAACGGTATCCAGCAGTAGAAAATCTGCCTCATTGAAATCTTCTAAGCCATGCAAGCATGGAAAAATTGGACTTTAAAATGACGATGAGAAACCAAGGAGTTAGAGCTTCATCTCAAGTGTAATAATGGTTTCAAATTTTGCCACAAGGGCAGCCATTTGGGGGGAGAGGATAAGTCAATTACACCGCCCCCCCCCCTCCCCCACCTACCTTCTGTTACTGCCAAAATTTATCAACTCAGAAAGGATGAAAAGCAAAGTCAACCTTGGAATTCGAACTCAGAACATAGTGACAAATGAAATACCGCTATGCATTTCGTCCAGCATGTTAACAATTCTGTCAGCTCACTGCCTTATTCTCAAGTGTAATAATGCAGTTCAGAAAGTGTTATGAATGAATTTAAATCCAAAGCCTTCTTTAAAATTTTTGATTTTGAAACAAATGTCTCATATTTATATTTTTTCTAGCATTGGGTAGCAAATAATTTATTTGGTTTAGCCTTTGCTGTGAATGGTGTTGAGTTGCTGTCTTTAAACAGAGTTAGCACAGGTTGTATTTTACTGTGTGGACTCTTCCTGTATGACATTTTTTGGGTGAGTATCCTTACTCATTGTTATTGTCTACTAATTAACACTAATTCTAATTTTCTTATTTAACCTAATTTCCTGTCTATTGATTTTATGCTTGTTTCTCTCACCTTTATAGGTATTTGGGACAAATGTTATGGTAACAGTTGCTAAGTCTTTTGAAGCTCCTATAAAATGTAAGTATGACCTGCTTGTTTTCAATGAAAGCACTTTGGTGTTAGAGAAGTTAGTGATAGGAAACTTATAGTAATGAAAGTTATTGTACATATAAGGAATATGTCCTTAATGTTGATAAGTCCTCAATCAACATTGCCAAAAATATAATCCATTTGCAGTCTGTAGGTTGGTGAATAGTGAAGAAAATTCAGTTATGAGCTATGTTATATTATCTTTGGTTTCTTCTATGTATTGCTTTCCTAATGAAATCTTTTTAGGTAACTTACCTCACTATATTCTGTTGGGCATCTCTTAGCATAAACTTTTAGAGGCTGTAGAGTCACTACATACATTATCTATCTTCTCTATCATTGTTTCTTAAGTTAAAGCAATAATTAATGTTAGCCAAGATGAATCTATGTTGAAGTATTTGAAATTGCATACTTGATTCAAAATGGAAACATTTAGAGTCTTGTTTTATATGGTTGAATTTTGTGATACACATCTACGGAAAAAACATCATCATTATTTCCTGATCACTTGTCATAATGAAATCTCAACTAGTACCTACTCTTAGAATGCAATAGTATCTTTCCAGCTCAACAATTTTAAATCATGGTTGTAAAACACATATTGTATTAATAGCATTCTGAAAAACACACTTCTTTCTCTTAGACTGTTTATATATGATTCAATATAAGACTGAATGTGCCAAGTGTCACAAATTTGCAAAATAAAATGCAAAACTTTATAAAATCAGATGTTCATTAAACTAAATTTCCAAAAATGAATTTTGATGACAAAATATAGAAACATATTTGGTTGCACCATCAACAAAAGTTTTCTTTATATATATATATATATACAGCAAGATACCTGTTTCTTCCTCAGTCTCACTGTTACTCTAATCTTTCATTATCTGACACAAGATTACCTCCTTTAATGCCCCATCCCCTCTCAAAATTCCTTGTCTTGCAAGCTACATGATGACCCTACTGGTGCCACATAAAAAGCATCCAGATCACACTGTGATGTGGTTGGCATTTGGAAGGGCATCCAACTGTAAAAACCATGCCAAATCTGACCCCCACCTGTGCTGGGGCCACATAAAAAGAACACTGTCCACTCTACAGAGTGGTTGGTATTAGGAAGGGCATCCAGCCATAAAAACTATGCCAAAACACACTGTAGCTTAGTGTAGTCGTCTAGCTGGCCAGCTCCTGTTAAACCGTCAAACCTATGCCAATATGGAAGATGGACATTAAATGATGATGACCCTGCTCTAATAGCTGAGTCACTATCAGAACCGAGAAGTTTCAGGTGTGGAAGCCAGGTCTAGAATCGAAGGACCTTAGAGTCAGTCTAGCAAAAACCAACGTCTTAGTGAGTAGGAAGGCAGACAAATCACAAATCCCTTCAGGTAGATGGCCCTGCTCAATCTATAGAAGAGGCATATGTAGAAACTCCATAAGATGTACCCAGTATAAGTTATGGACACATAAGAGGTGCAGCAATATCAAAGGAAGGCTAACTGGGAAGATAGATTTTTTGTGTGGCAAATGCATAGGTGCAATAACACTGAAAATGTGCAGAAAACAGCTTCAGTCACATGCCAGGGGCAAAACTAGAAGTTGATAGCTTCTGTTACCTAGGTAACCAAATCAGTAGTGGGGGTGGATGCTCTGAGAGCATAGCTGCTAGAACAAGAATGGCCTGGGAAAAGTTCAGAGAGCTCCTACTTCTGCTAATAACAAAAGGCCTCTCTCTCGGAATGAAAGCTAGACTGTATGACATGTGTGCGAACTGCCATGCTACATGGCAGTGAAACATAGGCTGTGACTGCTGAGGACTTCCATAAGCTTGCAAGAAATGAAGCTAGTATGCTGTGCTGGATGTGTAATGTCGGTGTGCATACACAACAATGTAAACGTTCTGAGAGAAAAGTTGGACATAAGCATCAGGTATAGTGTGCAAGAGAGATGACTGCGCTGGTATGGTCATGTGTTGCGTGTGGATGAGGACAGCTGTGCAAAAGTGTGTCACACCCTAACAATGGAGGGAACCTATGGAAAAGGTAGACCCAGGAAGACCTGGGGTTAGATGGTGAAGCACGACCTTCGAACATTAGGTTTTACAGGGGTAATGACAAGCAACTGAGACCTTTGGAGATATACTGTTCTTGAGAAGACCTAGCAAGCTAATTGAGACAGTGGCCTATGCCAATGTTGCATAACTGGCCCATTTAATAGTACCCTTCAATCATTGAGCAATATACTGTACATGAGAAAACCTGTTGAGTCAAGTGAAATCATTGTTGTGGCCGATGCCAGTACCACCTGATTGGCACCTGTGCCAGCGGTGCATAAAAAACACCATTCAAGCTTGGTTTATGCCAGTCCAGTAGTACCAGTAGTACGTAAAAAGTACCATACAAACATGGTTGATGCCAGTGGCATGTAAAAAGCACTCACTATACTATCAGAGTGGTTAGTGTTAGAAAGAGCTGTAGATTGGAGCCTGGTGCAGCCTCGATCAAACCATTCCCACCATGCCAGCATAGAAAGCGGATGTTAAACGATGATGATATACAGCAGCCTTAAGATATTGTTGCCCTTCATAAAATGTGAATGTGGAATGAAAATTTATCAAGAAAAAATAGACAACCAGCCTTGTTCTGCTTTTGTCCACTTTTTAGTTTCATACATAAAAATTTATATTCTATAGACAAATTTTACTTTTGTGATTTGAAAATTTGAAAGCTACTAAATAAAATTGCTGTCAACCAGTGGTTGACTGAATTATTGGTTGTTCTTAATTTCAGAGGTTGTGTGCTCTGTAATTTCTTCTTCTCCAGTGGTGTTCCCACAAGACTTCTTAGAAAAAGGACTGGCAGCAGACAACTTTGCCATGCTAGGACTTGGAGACATAGTTATTCCAGGAATCTTCATTGCCTTACTGCTCAGATTCGATGTCAGGTATGTTTAAAGATTTTTCTTTTTTTTTTCTGCTTATGGAAGTAAAATATGGTGATGGCCTCTTTTCATATCAAACCGTTATACGAGGGGGTGCCAAAAAAATAACCGGAAACGCTCTCTGTGGGACAAACCCGTTGTAGTTCAGACTTCCATCACTAGAAGCCACTTCATGCAACCCTCGGGTATCAGTCTGCCAACCGGCAGTGTCTAGTGATGTCATACTGCCATGTAGTGCATCTTTGTTTTGCACTGCTCCTCTCCTGCTTGTCAATTTTTGCGATGGATGAAATGAAGGAACTGCATGCTTCTATGAAATACTGTTTTCTGCCATGGAAAATGGTGATCAGAACAGTTCTCATACTTCAGATAGCTTACAATGATGTTGCCATGAGCAAAACACAAGTTTACAAGTTATTTTCACACTTTAGAATTGGTCCTTGTCATTCAAAGGCCAACCTCGTTCAGGGCAACATCAACCTTCCGAATGAATGAAAACACGAAATTCATGAACTGATCTTGGAGGACTGTCACTGAACAATTGACGGACTTGTTGATATGATCAGTGTGTCCTGGAGCGCCTTGCAAATGAAAAGAGTTTTGCGAATGTCATCACTGGTGCTACAGAAATTGCAGATGTGGAAGAGGTGAAGAAAAAACAACAGAGACATTAAAAGACATCACTTTACAAGAGTTCTAGCACTGCTTCAAACAGTGGAAAACGTATCTGGACCAATGCATTGCTTCAAATGGAGAATACTTTGAAGGCGATAAAAGTGTAAATGTAAATCTAAGTGAATAAAACAACATTGCAAAATTCCGGTTTCTTTTGGGTACCCCCTCGTGTTTACACCAGTCTGCTGTAAAATAACTATTATTACTCTTTACTTGAAAGCCATGGATTGGTAGAATCACTAGAGAATCAAACAAAATACCCTGTGGTATTTCTCCCAGCTCTTTTATGTTCTGAGGTTGATAAAATGAAGTATCAGTAAAGCGCTGGAGTTTTTGTACCTGACTAAACTCACACTGTTCCAAAATTTCAGGCCTTGTATTTATATGCTTTCTAAAAGACTTATTTTCTATTTTACTGCTTATACATCTTGACCTGATTGTTTTATGAATTAGGACTGATGGTCTTTCTGGATTTGAACATGTCTGTTCTGCTTTATTCTTCTATTATAAAGATAGAGCTCTATCTTTACTTGAAGGATTTTTATAAGTAAATAGTGCTAAGACTGTTGGTCTCATAATTCTTCTAATTTCAGCCTGCCTGAGACTGCTCTTGGTTCTGATACAAACTTCCTGTTTAGAGTGATTGAACTATCCATTAAAATTTTGTGTTAATTTACATTTGAAACCCTGGTTAATAACAGCAGAGTTGTATTAGTAAATTCATTATTTTCAAAATTATTGCAACAAAGGTAATAAACTTTAAACCTGAAACTGTCAATCCCAGATAACTGGATAGGTTGTGGCCAAAATCAGCTCATGATATAATCAATCTTATCATCATCTTTTAACATCTTTTTCCCATGCTAGCATGGGTTGGACGGTTTGACTGGGGTCTGGGAAGCCAGGAGGCTGCACCAGACTCCAGTCTGATCTGGCAGTGTTTCTACAGCTGGATGACCTTCCTAACACCAACCACTCCATGAGTGTAGTAGGTGCTTTTTACGTGCCAGGGGCCAGGGAAGGCTGGCAACGGCCATGATCGGTTGGTACCTTTTATGTGATTTAAAAAATAATTTTAATCAAACAAGCTAGTTGTAATAATATTTCATCAACTTATACCTTTTTTTAGAAATTTGTTTGAACTGGTGCTTATATAATGAAATAACATTAGACCTCGGTATATCATTCAGTTATGTTTTCTGTTCACTGATAACATAGAACCCTGATACTTAATTTATCCTTGGTAAAGATTATTTTTTCTAAATGGGTTTAAAATATAAATATTGTATTTCAAGAAAAATCACAACCCTCCCTAAGCATTCATCATTCTCTTGTGAACTTACAACACCCTTAAAGGAGTTACTACTTCTAGGTTAAGAATCACAAGTTCTGAACTTTAACTTGCACCAATATATGAGGCCTTGTAAAAATAAAAGGTTGTAGGTGCAACCCTCCTTGACTAAATGTTTAATAAAATATCAGTCATTGGCTTGATTTATTATTGAAGAAATCTACATCCACTTTATGTAAACGGATATCACTTATAGAAAAAAATTGTTCCATTCTCTCTATTTGTGATTCTTTACCATTTTGTCTGTCTGTACCAAAGTGAGTAAATGGCATCTTTCCATTCCCTAACTGCCTTGAAAGTTTGTAGTTGATGGTAGCCTGCAATTTTTTTTTTTTTTTTTCCAGTATGAAGAAAGGATCACGAACCTATTTCTACTCAAGTTTCCTTGCTTACTTCCTTGGTTTAGTGGCAACTATTTTTGTTATGCACGTTTTCAAACATGCTCAGGTATGTATTGAACTGTTATTCTTTTTATTGTAATGTCAATGGCTTACTTAACATGTGTTGTATTGAAAACCAACAGGTTACAAGACTTCCTTATTGTCTATTGGTTATCAACTAGCTTCTCCAAAATTATTAGTCTAAATAAGAAATAATAATTATTATTATTAGTGTTGGATTAGCAGAGTTTTAGACCATTGGGAAAAAATGCTTTGTGGCATTCATTCCAACTCCTTATGTTCTAAGTTCAAATCCTGCAATGGTCAACTTTTCCTTTTATCCTAATAGTTGATAAAGTACCTGTCAAGAACAGAGGTTGATATTAATTGTACCCCTCCCTTCAATAATTGTTGGCTTTGTGTCTAAATTAGAAACTATTGTTGCTTTTGATGTACTTATTTGTGGTATCCTACTTATCAAATCCAGAATCTAGCTTTAAACCCATTACATACTGTACTGTCATTGAGATTTATGTGCACACTTGGTGAATTTATGAACTTGTCTATTTAAGAAGTTATTATCCATGTTTCTTGTCAACATTTCATTGTTATTTTTTTTTAAACTGTGTCAATGTTCTCTCTTTGCAGCCTGCATTGCTGTACCTGGTACCAGCCTGTATAGGTGTCCCTATAAGTGTAGCTTTACTTCGTGGAGAAATTAAAGAATTGTTCAGGTAAGATTGACCAAGTCAGCTGGTTGTTTTATTCTTCTGTATACACATAGCATGTGTATGTGTGTGATATTGACCAACACAATCATAAGATTGTTGTTTCAATTCCCAGACTAGACAGTGCATTGTGTTCTATTTAGGGTCTAGGCAACTCTGGCTGTTTACTTTTTGAATTGCTAGATGTCAGCTCTTAAAGAAATTTTAACAATTTCTTTAACCATTTATTATATTTCTTTAGAAATATAATGCTTTCTTTTCAATTTACTTCGAAAATAATAAAGAATGTAGTAAAGCAACTTCATTATTTAGTTGGTGTTTGGAATATAAATTGATATGAAATTTTGATGGAAGAATTTTAGATCAATTTAAAATGGGAAATTTTTATCATAAAACCAAGGGCAGCCTCAAGTGGGTTGGTTTCAGAAAAGTTAATCCCTTCTAATAGTGATTTCAATTATAAAGAGAAAAAACGCTTTTAGTTATATAGATTTAAGGCTTGTAAGAAGGTTGAACATTTGTTGTTTCTTGTACAGGTGTCAAAATGGTTAACTTTGTACTACTGTAAAGTGTAGTGGCCACCAAACTAGATCCTACTCCATTGTATTGCTGTATATTTTTGCAGTAATTGTAATAGTAGTGATATAAAGCATTTTGTTTTGTTGCAGTTATGAAGACCACAGTGACAAACCAGCAGTGGACAGCACAACAGCCAGTGGAAGTGGTGGAACTTCAACAGGAGACAAGAAGGCTCAGTAAACCGGACTACCATGACTTTTATCATTATCATCATCATCATCACCACCACCAATGTCATTGTAATCACCCCCCTTATCTCCACCCTATTTTCCCTGAATACAGCGGTACTCAACTTCTGTTGCCCCTCATTTACAGTTGACGAACTGGTTCAGATACTACTATTGCTGCAACTACTACTACAGCTGAATGGTTAACATAACTGTTTATACAACTCAGTACATACTCTCTATGTCTGTCTCTAGCTGTTGAACCAACCAGTATAGACATCTTCCATTCCACCAGTTCCTCACTTTTTGACTGTTTGGTCACTAAACTCATTTTCAAGTTGTCTGTTATTATTCTTCAGTGATTGACCATTCAGTAAAAATGATTTGCTGTCTTTCACTTCTCCTCTCTTTCTCGGCTGACTCCTCTTCCCCTCTTCTGTACAGACATTCTCTAGCTTGTGATTACTCAGCACAAAATTACACTGTCTTAATGTAGCTGCTGAGTTGTAAACCTGCTGAGTACTCAATCCTCATCAATACTAACCCATCATGTTAGCTTGCTTCAGCCTCTCAATTCTTCCTGTTTTGATGTTTTTATTTATCCAGAAGATTAGGTGCTTGTCTCTACTCAATACTGCTGCAGCTGGGACTGTGATTGGTGACATCAGAGCAGCAGCGGGTGGTGATTAAAATATCAAGCAGACTTCTGCCAATAAATTCTTGGGTCTAAAATCTTATTCTCCCAAGCTTTTCTCTGTAAAATTTGTTGTTTGTTTCTTTTTATTTTTTAAATACTTTTGTAGACTATTTAACTGTTTATATGTTACGATGAAAATATACCATACCTGCTCAATAATTGGCGAACATGACTTTGCAACAGTGGTACACTCTACATCTCACAGCAGTTGTGGACCTCAACATCTGGCAACGGTGACAAATTCCACATCTCCCAACAATAGCACACTCCACACATAGCAGCGCCAGTAGCATACTCCTCATTTCGCAAGAGTCTTGGACTTCATTCACATCTGGTAACTGACAGCAGTGGCAGACATCACAGATCAGTTACACTTCTGTGACAAACTTCATCCTAGTTGAAAACTGTCAATCCTTTTGCTAAAAGTTGGTGCTGTTTGAAAATTTTGAGTCAACTAGATATATACGCTTCAAGCACTTCCTTTGCTAGATTTACTAAGGTGTGTGTGCGCATATATATATATATATATGGGTTGGATGGAGTTTGTTGGGGCAGATTTTCTGTGGTTGGAAGCCCATCTTGTTACCAACTATTGTAATAATATCGAGACAAGGATATACACACACAACTGGCTTCTTTTGGTTTCTACATACCAAATCCATCCACTCACAAGGCTTTGGTTGGAGTGTAGCTATAGTAGAAGACAAGGTTTCACATAGTGGGACTGAACTCAAAACCGAGTGGATAAAAAGTAAACTTTTAAACCACATAGCTATAATTGCATGTGTGTTCGTGTCTCTTTGTCTTGACTTTACATAATTGTTGTCAATGAACATCACTAATTTCCAATCTTTGAAAACATGCCCAGGTATGGGGAAATATTAATTTATTTGGAAACAGGGGTTGGCAATAGGAAAGACATCAAACCATAGATTTGCTTTAACAATTTCAACTGACCCATACAAATATGGAAAAGTGGTCATTAAAATAGCGTGTGTGGGGTGTAATATATATATATCACTCATTCTTTAACATCTGTTTTCCATGTTGGCATGGGTTAGGGTTATATAGAGATATATCTATACATATCCAACCCGTGCTAGCACAGAAAACGGACGTTAAACGATGATGATGATACACACACCATGAAAAGTGTGTGCACGTGCACACACCACAAAAACTACACACACACACACATATATATATATCTTCCAATTCTACTCCAAAGTGCTACACAATGGAGCTTAACCCCAAACCATGTCATCATTGCAGAGTGAATTTCTTCCACACAGCTGTAGTGGCATATATATCCTCATTTAATGTCTGGCATATGCTGAATGGTTTGACAGGATATGACAATCGAAGGACTAGATCTGTACCAGTGCCTGCTTTGGTATGCTTTCTATGGGTGGTTGTCCTCCCTAACAGCAGCTACGTTACAGAGTGGTGTACTGGATGCTTTTTTTTTTTTTATAGTCGAAGCACATTTGGTCACCATATATCTTGGAAGACTGAGCCTTGAGAAAGGTAACTTTACATGAAGAGATGAAGGGTTAATGTATGAGAGAAGGAGCCAGAGCAGAACAGGTTTCTTATTGTAGAGGGGCTATATGGCTATTCACATTCTAAGAATAGTGAGTTGAGGTCATTGTGGTAGAGCTGGAAAGAGATAGTAGTAGTTGTGATGAGGTGTCTGGGTGGTTCCTCATGGTTCAAGATAAGTAGAAGTGAGAATCAGGGTATGAGGTGTGGCTAGGTAGGAGTTGCAAGAGTATGGTGTGAAAGGGGAATGGATGAGAGGTGGCTTTAATGAACAAAGAACAAGTGTTGAGGGGATGGAAAGTAGGTGTCAGTTGTAGAGTTTATTTAGGCTTAAGGGTGGATAAGGAGTGAAAGTGTAAAGCAGTATTCCTGTCACCTATCTACCCTTGCCATTTAGTAATGCTCCCTACTAGCACTTTCCTTCAAGGTTTTCCAAGCTTATCTTTTGTCCTTTATTGCCCTGTCAACTATGCTTCATCACCTTGTTAATTTTAGATTGACTGGGATATTTTCCTCCAGC
Source organism: Octopus sinensis (assembly GCF_006345805.1). NCBI lineage: Eukaryota > Metazoa > Mollusca > Cephalopoda > Octopoda > Octopodidae > Octopus > Octopus sinensis. The sequence goes on from NC_043003.1 coordinate 29,702,420, forward strand.
TATGTCGCTGATTTATAACCCAAAGCAGGTTATTTCATAGACACCCAAGTTATCTGTGCTACAGATATCTAAATCGTCCTCCCTATTGTGATGTGTTAATTAGTTCTCAAAATCTATTCCCAATTGCTGGATTTTTACTCTCCATATCTTCCTTGTGGTCATTTGTTTCTGGATCTGCCTAGCTCTGACTCTGAAGTCACTATTCACTAATCCATACTGTGTATTGCATTGCTCACCGGCAAAGTTGGTATTTACAATAGATCTTTTGTCTCTATTTCCTGGTGAAAATATTATCTGACTTGTGTGTCAGCTAGATTGGTAGGTGATGAGCTGCCTAGCAGGTTTCCTAAAGTGTGTGTTGCAAATTGTTAGATCAATTGCATAACATTATACCTTCCTTTTTTTTTTTAACCATATCCATAGTCTCCACACATATTATAGAAGACATCAACATGCAGGCCAACATGTATTTTGAAATCACTGTCAATCATCATTGAGGTAAACAAGTTACCATCAGTTTCATACTATTGCACTTTTACTCTGAAATCATCAGATATATGTACAAATGGCTACTGGCAAGATAAGATTATTTCAGAAAACAATATTTTATCAGAAAAAAAGGTGCCTTTTAAAAGCTAGATATTTTTTGTCTATTAAATATTGAAACAAATATTTTGAAATATTCCTGCCTCTCTGTTAGAAAGCACAAGAACTTACACAATGAAAACTTCTGCTTACCAAATTCAATCAAGTCCTTGGTTGGTCCAAAGCTGTAGCAGAAGACACTCGCCCAAGGTGCCATGCAGTGGGACCAAACCCAAAACCATGTGAATGATGTTTTTAATTTGTCTTGTGTTTAGTGAATGTAGCCATGTATGATTAAGACATCTAAATGTAAAGGCATATAGTAATTATATAACCATAGATTTTAGGTGTGTCAAGATATAGAAGTGTGTTTATAGAGCAACTTTAACATGCAAAATAAGGTCTGACTTTCAGAATTGTAGTATGAAATGCTAGCAAAAGAGGTATTTCCTAGTGAAAATTTCAATTCTGGAATTTAAAAAGGTGTTCTGTTATAATCAAGTCATCAGCCAAGCACACTGATAAAACAAATAGCACAAAATTAGCAACCCACATCTAGAAACTGAATGACAACAACATTGTTTACAGCATCAAATAGGAGGCGTTTGAGAGATCAAAGCTGTAGGAAAATGGAATAAAGAAATGCAGCCTGTGTAGCAGAAAGAATACATATCCTGCTAAAGTCAAAAAACAACAGTTCATTTTCTATGGCTGCGTGACTTCTCTGCTGCCAACCTTCACCTGTTTCCAATCTTCCAACCTCGTAAGCAACAAATTTGTGGGGAACTGGAAACAAAACGACACTGACTGAGCCTTTTATTTGCAGCATGTTAAGAATCTTCGATATGCTTTCATGCTGGACGGACTTGCAAACAAACAATGCTCTCTGTACAAGCTGTAATGCATTTAACAGCCAACAAACACGGGAAGACAAGGGGAAATACGAACCCGTGTACTCAAACTGACATTCTTTTATACATATGTGTATGGATATAAAACCCAAGCCCTTTTGTTTGTGAGTCAAACATGCTAATCATTAGGGCATGTGCCTTGTATATGTGTGTTTCTCACTGCCTGACAATCTATTGGTTTGCTTCTTAAAAAGAGTACAAGCTTCGATTCAAGGAGTGGTAACTGCATTGGCCGTGTCAAAGACTACAGTAAGATCAACAAATTGAGTACTTGAGGTTAAATACACTTACGAAGTTGCCTAGAAGAGAAAATTATGTCCATTATGCTTTCGTATCCAACTTGCGAGCAGGAAGTTAGTTTACTTGCTTAGAGTTGCGTCCCTTACTTTGGTAAATTAACAGATATGCTGAATTTAAAAGTTTAATTCAGAAATGGCATCCAATAAAGATCTCGCGTACACGAGATTTGGTGTGCCATGTAAAAAAAAAAAAAAATTCTATCTATTTTTTTAATGATGGAGAATGCTTTGAACTTGTAGGCTAAACGATCATAGCATAAGCTGTCTGTTAGCAGAAGATACAAATAGTTTCTGACTATGCACATAAGCTCATATATATGTATATATTTTCACACACTGTTCTTTTTGCCTTCCTATTTCAAGGTTAATTCCCGTATTTTCTTTTTCTCTTCGGGGCTGGAGATCATTAATGTTTTATGAAAAGAATAGGATGGAAATAGAAATTAATCTGTATTGCATGCATCTAAATGATAATTTGCATCGACATCGTGTGTATGTTTATATATATATTGTTTATGATGATTCAAATCCCACTGAGATCAACTTGGCATTTCATCCTTTCAAGATTGGAGCAATCTATTATCCTCATCTCCTAAATTTCCTGGCCTTGTGCCAAAATTTGAAACCATTATTATAATTATGATACTTCATTATAGTTTTATGACAGCTAAATTATCAAGTTGCATCATACTCTCGATATGAGACTCAAATCTGGCTATCATAAAAAATCCTTATATTTTCATAATTAAATATTAGGAATTGTATAAAAAGAATTGTTAAAATATTTTGTGTATTGTAGAAATATAACCAATTTATTGCACATAATTTTCAAAGCCAAAATTTTATACAGAGCCCCAAGGGCCATGTGGACCCCAGTTGAGAACTACTGTTACAGAAAATCTATCCACAGCACTGCTTAAGCATGCCTGCTATATAATTTGAGCTTGGAAGCTGCTAGCATGTTGGTAGATAATTTCTACTGGCTTTCTGTAAGGGAACTATGACTTCCAAAGTCATTTCAAGATTATCCCATTTGGTATTCATTCCTGGCAATAGCAAAGGAACTTGAAATGCATTCATCAGTCCACAAAGGATGCTCTGAAATGATGGTTTTTATTACCTATTGTCTGTTGTGAAGAAAATTCTCACATTAAAGTATAGTAAAAACGGCCTTTTTACTGGTCAAATATGCCCCAAACATATTTGAACTGATGCAAAAGTTTGTTTATTCAACACTATTTCATGTGCCTATTACATATCTCATTCTCTCTCTCATTATATATATATATACATACACACACACACATCAACATGTATAAATGTGTATATATCTGCATGTGTTTTCCCCTACCATCACTTGACAACCAGTGTTGGCTTGTTTATGTCCCTAGAACTTAGGAGTTCAACAATAGAGACCAATAGAACAAGTACCAGGGTTAAAAATAAGTACTGGGAGCAATTTGTTAAACTAAACTCTTCAAGGCATGGCCATAGTTCGACAAGCAAAGATATCTACATGTATGTGTATATAATTATGTTCATCTATGTATATATAGACGAACATACTGTCACTTGTTTATTTTTCAGGAGTGGCTGTGTGGTAAGTAGCTTGCTTACCAACCACATGGTTCCAGGTTCAGTCCCATTGCGTGGCACCTTCTACTATAGCCTTGGGCCAACCAAAGCCATGAGTGGATTTGGTAGACGGAAACTGAAAGAAGCCCGTCGTATATATATATATAATATATATATATATATATATATGTAGGTCCCGGGTTGAGTCGGGGTTAACCACAGTAAATAAGGTACTCAATACATAGCAGAGTAAATTAATTTATTATATAGAAGGAGCTTCTCAAGTATGCATAGGTATAAACATATGTTGTCCAACCCATGCTAGCATGGAGAACGGACGCTAAATGATGATGATGATGTATGCATTTATGTACTTAAGTGTATATAGATGCGCGTGTGTGTATCATCATCATCATCATCATCGTCGTTTAACGTCCGTTCTCCATGCTAGCATGGGTTGGACGGTTCGACCGGGGTTCTGGGAAGCCAGAAGGCTGCACCAGGCTCCAGTCTAATTTGGCAATGTTTCTACAGCTGGATGCCCTTCCTAACGCCAACCACTCCGTGAGTGTAGTGGGTGCTTTTTACGTGCCACCTGCACAGCTATGTGTACGCATATATATATATATGTGTGTATGTGTATATATGTATGAATGTATATGTGTATGTATATATATGTATGTGTATATATATTTATTAATGTATATGTATGGACTAGTCTTCTGTGGGTGTATTGAGGTATGTATGTGTATGCGTGTAGACATGAATCAGTAGGTACGTGTACGTATGTGAATGTATGTATGTATGAATATAACATGTGCGTGTGTGTATGGGTATGAGTGTACGTGTGAGTGTTTGCATTCGTATCAGTGAGTAGATAGATAAACTGACTCTTTAGACCATCCCTTGAAACTGGCTGACTGAGGTCAAGATAAAAATAAAGATATAAACAAAAGTAATAATAAAATTAAAATAAGGGAATAAAAATGTGTGTGCATGTATATGCATGTGTATATGTGTGTATGTATATATATGTGCGAGTGTGTATACATATATGTATATGTGTATTTGTGTGTATGTACATGGGTATGTGTATATATATGTATATATATATGTATGTATATATGTATATGTATGTATATATGTGTATGTATGTATATATATAGATATATGTGAATATGTGTGTGTATATATATATATATATATGTAGATGTACAAGTGAGAGTCTCCTTACTTACCTAAAACTCTATTTTTCTATTTATTCTTTTATTTATTCTTACCACCGATTCCTTTGACCACTCCCCTAATAATGATAGTTTTGCGCCATGCCTACCCCCAAAAAAGTCCCCACCACCACCCATTTAAACCTGCCTAAATGTATAAATGCCAAAACAACTCTTGTCTACTAGCTTCCTGATGATTTCTTTTGAATGAAACAGTTCTAGTCCTGTAGAAGCTCCTTCTATATAATAATATATATATATACATATATATATATATATATAGTTTGTGTGTCTGTGTTTGTCTCCCCAACATCACTTGACAACCGATGCTGGTGTGTTTATGTCCTGTAACTTAGCAGTTCGGCAAAAGAGACCGATAGAATAAGTACTAGGCTTACAAAGAATAAGTCCTGGGGTCAATTTGCTCGACTAAAGGCGATGCTCCAGCATGACTAAAACAAGTAAAACAGTATATATATATATATATGCATATATCTTAAGTAAATGCTCTGGGTATTAAAAGAAATTGCTAGAGAAATACCTAATCATTGACACTGCATTTGACAATAACAAATATATATATATATATATATAATAGCAACAGTATATAACAAGTGTTCTGCTAGAGCCTAGTTTTGATTAATTCCTTGTGTTGAATTTAGTAAATGGAAGCTACAAAAGTCATTTAAAAAACAATTCTTGTAAAACTTGTTTCCTTTTCTACAGAATTTTGCTGAGAAGGAAATTGAATTAGGGTCAGAGGTCACTAATACCATTTATTTAATGCCCATTTTTCTATGCTATCATAGGTTGGGCAGGACTATTAAAAGTAGCATTTTATGGTTGGACATCCTTCCGACTCTTGCCGCCTTTTCAAACAAGTGGGGATGGTTTTTGTCCATTTATTAATTATTATTTTTAGTAATCTTTGGCAGTGCAGCACAAGCGACAGTATTGTCAACATGGAATATAAACATCATCTCATTTCACTCACATTGTGACAAGCAAAGCCATGGAATGTAAACATGTGAACATATGCACACATCAAATGCATTCACACTCTGCTCTTCTACCAACCTCTTCAGTACCCTCTAGTGTCTCCTTGCCCCTCCTCATCTGCCAACTTTTCTCTCCTCCACAGCCTCTCAGCCTTCCCAGCACCTTTCCTCATCTTTTTTCCCTCTGACCTAACTCCACATTTCTTTCCTTCAATGATTCTCAGTATTCTTCTCCAACCTAGTCCATTGCACCTATTCGTCACACATTCTGTCCATACTTTCTCCTTATAATGTTAGATAGCCCAAGACCTCAACCCACATATCAGTACTCATCTGTCCCTCTCCTTTTCTCAATAACTCGTTACTAATCCTTTCCCTCTCTCCTAGTCTTGGCCATACTTCTCCATCCTCTTCTCTTACTTATCACTGCTCATCCCTTAAACTAAGATCAGTCCTCCTCACTCCTCTGTTCCATTTCAGTTATGGGAGCCATTTTCGGGCCCTTTGTGTAAGTTACATCACAATTGTCACTGGTTCCAGTGCCATGAAAATAAGTACCCAGTACGATCTGAAAAGTAGTCAACATTAGAACGTGTATCTAGCCATTAGAAACCACACCAGACTAGATACTGGAGCATTACATAGTCCTCCGTTTGCCTAATCTTGTTGCACCATCCAACTCATGCCTGTATGAAAGGCAGATGTTAAATTATGATAATGTGGATGTGTGTATACATATGAGGTGTCTGTGAATGTTTACAATATATGCTGAGCTATGGCTACAAACATTGACATCAGCAATTGTGACATCTGCTGACAGTGTTCCTATCAACATATTGTCTACAAGCTCTGCCTTTTCATATTCGGCTGGCATAAAAAAAAAAAGTGCCTTACTTGATAAAGGGTTGGCAACATGATGGCTGTAAAAAAAAATCCAGTTCAACAAATTCTGTCTAAATCCATGCAAACATGGGAAAGTTGACTTTAAAATGGTGAAGATACATAGAGGAAGAAAGCATAGAACAGTTTATTGAAAAGATGACAATTTTTTTATAGCAATATTTTATTATAACTTAGAAAAAAAATATTGAAAGAAAAAAAAAGAGGAACATACTGTCACTTGTTTATTTTTTGTTTGTTTTCGTTTTGTAGGTTTTTTTTACCTCTTGAAAGAATTGAGGTTAATGGTATGGTAGGTAGAGTAGTTAATGACACCACACAGTTTTTGTTGTATCTATTATTACTCTCCCCACCACACACACATACACACACACACTAATTGTCAAAATACATTGATTGATTGATTGGATTTGATTGATTAAGGCTAAAAAAAATCACATCCAAGCATTGTTTTCCAACCCTGGTGGCAATCACCAGTGTCTGCTGAAGACAAGCTTTCTTGGTTTTTATTTTTTCTTTCCGAGACAACAGCCACATTGGAATCTCACAAAATCTAAGACATATTGAAGAAAATAGTAGAAAAGAAATATTTCCTATCTGATGATGAACCATTTTTTTTTTTTTATATTATACATATTACTTCTTTTGTTATGTTAAGTACAAAAATTGCTCATAAGTTCCCTCAAAATGTTTAAGTTATCTGCTCTTGACTAACTGCTCAACAGTACAAGAGGGCAGGTCATAATACAGGCTTCATGGTTTGTTTCCCACTATTGTTGTGGTGGCCCTCCAGCCCTACCACTTAGTTGTCTTCATTGTTATCAAAGTTGACACATAGGAGCCCTCACTTTCAGTCAGTTAACATTTCATACAAATATTCCATTAAAGCCAGGAGCTTAAATATTTCCTTTCCTTCACCAAAATGACAAAATACAGCAGTAACGTTAAATTAAATTAGTTTTTCTCCCCCCACCACCCATCTATAAAAATTGGGTTCCAATTTTTAAAAGCAATACAATGAGATTATGACTAGAAAAAGAAAAGGGGATAGGAGAAATAAGTTACAAATGTTACTGTTTCTGCAAAGAGAAAACATTTAATAAATAGGGGGTGATTTTGGTGCTGACCACAATCTATTTCTAGCATTATTCTCTTCCTAAGTTCTAGTTATGATTTGAACTCCTGACCAGAATGCCAAAAATAAAAAATCAAACCTCACAACAGCCACAGCATTGTGTTCCTAGATTAAGGCAAACCATTTATTTTCAGCCTGACTGTTTGGCAAGAAGTTTGAGTGTTTACATATACAAAAGGCATTCAGTAGAAAAGAGATTTGCTCTAATAACAGTTTACTTTTAGTTTGTTGGCCACAATTAAGGCCATGCTGGAGCATTGCCTTTCAAGGTTAAAATATTTAAAAATAAACAAAACATTTTCACTAACAAGGATAAACAATTGTAAAAACCGACAAAAAAGAAGAAGGAAAAAAAACTCTAAAACTTTGCTTGCTTCCTATGTGTGTTTTAGAGATGAGACACTTGTCAAGATTATATTGTTGCTCAACCACATACAATTAAATAATTGAAAAATAGTTTCAGTTAAAATAATCTCTTGAATTGAAAAGAAAAAGCAAAAAAATAACTTTTGAATTTTTTCTTTCACCATTGCAGTAAAATATAAAGATTTGAAAGTCAGATGAAGATGTTGATTGTTATTCCATGAAGAGCATTTGATGTAAATAAACTGATAGGTGGAAGTTAAGGAAGACATATTAGACCTAAACAAGGTCAGTCAACTGACTTTTACACCCTACATACCACAGACAGACATACTTCTGACACTTAGTGACTGCTACTTCACAATTTTAAATGTCAATGTGACCAACATGTGCCAGATGCAAGTTTATAATTGAACAGACATTAAATTTTCCACCACCAAGTTTTTAATTGTCTAACACCTGTAATGATAATGGCATGTCTGTCAGTAGTATTAGTGTCATGTTTGTTACTAATGTAGCAATGGAGTGTCCAACCAGTTAGTGTAGCAGTGGAGTGCCAACCACCCAGTCACACTGGCTTTGTCCTATCATTCTACCTTAAAAGTGTGAACATTGTTAAATGAAGAATTGACCATACTTATCATTAAATCACAGACACACACAAGTGACCACACTGAAATGTTAAAAATATATCCAGAAAATCTATTTAAATCAAGTGGGAACACCGTAGCTGGTTGGGTTCAAACAGTGAAGCCACGCACTGAGTTTGGGGTGGATTGGGATGGCAGGCTTTAAGAGCAACCATAGTAAATTACAGCAAACCAGTTGTGTAACAGAAACTTTATAGGTATATGGACACTTACTAGCATTAGAATATGTCTGCTATTGTCAAATATTGAGAAGTTAATCTGTTACAGATAGAATATGTATACAATGGAAAGTCAGGTATATAATTCAGTAGGTACTTACAGGAGAAATAGATATCTGAGGGTCACTACTAGAGAAAAAGTGGCATTCACAATACAACAGTGTTCTGTAATGCAGGCAATAAGTTGTAGACGAATTAACTGTCTTTCATACTACTCTGTGTGTGTGTGTGTGTGTGTGTGTGTGCATGCACATATATATATAAATATACACACACACATGTGCAATCTTTGCATGTAAACCAGCAGCTCATCTGAGCTATACATGTAAGTGGAGATGTGTTGATTCTTAACTATGAGCAGGACAGCCTGAAAAGCTAAGAAAAAGGACAAAGTATCATGAATGAAATAAACTGATTGAGTGGATGATCCAGTTTTGATGTTTAGATGTGTTAGAGTTAACCACAAGCTACTGGTGTACCTCTCACAGCCTTTCCTAACATCCAATCCATTCTACAGACAGTAGCAGGGGTTAGTCTTACACAAGATCATCTAACCAGTTTAATTATAAATGTACCACTTTACACAAGTCCTGTAAGACAGGGATAGTAGAAAGGGTTCAAGTGCTGGTGGTGAGAATAACTGTGGTGGCAGTGTCACTTCATTATGAGAAAACACTCTTTGTGAATAAAGTGAGAGGAATACTCAGAGTGTAATACTCCAAGCTTAATATGTGTGTGTGTATATGTGATTGTATATGTTACATGAGCTTTTATTTTGCACAGTGACTGTAACCAAATAATCCATTAGAAACATCCCTCTTTCCAGCTGTCATCATACCCTGGAGATGTTATTGCAGAAGTTGGTGGCTTTTCTTGAGGTTTAAATGGGATTCCAGATCTAGGCAAAAACAAAGTAAGAAAAAATGTTTTTTTTTTAATGATCAGAAAGGAGAGAATCAAAGTTAAAGGAGTCCAGTACTCATAGAGATTTATTGAAGTAGGTGAAAGCATATTTAATCACTGGACCATATTTCCAATGAAATACACTGTTTGAATTAATTTTCAAAATAATTAAGTATTTGGAGCAATTGAATAAAATAACTGAGTCTTATTTGAAACATAATTAAGGTCTTGTTTGGAACATAACCTCACTGAATGCTTTTAAATGAAATTATAATGAGAAGTTTAAATTTAAATATGAACATTTTAAAATTAGAGGTTTTGTAGAATTAAACCAAATACTCTGTATAATCAAACCACAGTCATTGATTAAAGCAGATAATTTGTGTAATTAAATCAAATTGTGTCATTCAAGCAGAGGCATTGATTAATTAAAGCAGAAATTTTGTATAATTAAACAAGAAACTTTTTGTTATTAAATCGGAGCTGATCTGGGGCAGGTTGGTATCAAAAAGTATAAACAATAAAACATGTCGTGACAAACATAATATTAAGTAATAAAAAGATTTTCCCCGTTTTCCACAAAATACAAAAGACAACTCCAAACATGTTTGAGCCTTATTAGGTATCCTCTGTTGTAGCATAACCTCAAAGTAACTTGCTCAAGTATTATTTTGCTTAGTGAGTTGAGAAAAATTATTAAGTAAATAAATATATAAAAACAATTTGGGGTTAGGTATCCAGGACAAATTTGCCTAACAAGAAATGTTGCTAGAAGTAATATATGTATGTAGAAAGATATTTCAAATGACCTATTGACAATCTGGTCATATCAGGCATAGCTAGAGATAATCTTGTTGCTGCATTCTATCAGAATGTCTATATCTAAGAAAAGAGCCACTTCCTTAGAGCAAGGTCTAGGGACTTATACTCATAACTTCCTCTACTGGACTTTGAAATGTTCTCATCTTAAGACATTACAGGTCTGGAAACACAAAACAGAAATAAACTGAAGCTCATAAACCAGCAAGTTATAAGTCTATGTACTTGCTTTAATCATTTTGGGTTTTTTTTGTTGAAATATACTGCTTTTGGTTCAATTAATTTTAAAAATAATAAAGAACTTAGTAAAATAATTTTGTCATTATATAGCTAGTGTTTGGAACATAAATAACAATGAATTTTGATGGGAACTCTTAATTGAGATAATTTTAAAACAAGTAATTTGAATTGTAGAACCAGTGGCAGTCTCCAGCAGATTGATATTGGAAGGGTTAAATATATGCATGGAGGCATGGATGTAGAACAGTTAAATGTTACCTTTACTGTCAATATTGTATAGGTTACCATAGCTATCAATATCCAAAACTTGTGCACTTTTAAACCAGTTACATAACTGTTTCTGTCATTCTACTTAAACAAAATAGATGCCATTCAGAATAATGAACGAGCCTCTAAATAGTCACCAATATCAAGAAACAAGATTCCACCAGATGACTATACTAGCCAATTTGGGGACCACTACATGGTCATTCAAGTTACTAGAAATAGCAGGCAAATCCTGTTCATATCATTTTAAAAGAAGCAAGGACACACTAGAGAATCATCTGAAAAAACTGCATGTCCTAGCTTGAATGCCAATAATCAGGGCAGATCTGGGCTAAACAGAATAATTAAGGGTCACATTAATATGGACAAACTGCAGGTCACATGTGGCTCGTGAGACTTTCTGAGTTAGTATGCCTAACAAAAAATCACCTTGAATTTTTGTTTAGCTATGTTGCTCAGCTGATGATGAGTCATGCCTTATGTGGCTGGCTTCTTGGAAAAGGGTTCCCATGACTGGGTTTACACTGTAAAATCATTTGTTCCAAAAATTCAGGTAAAGATATCTAAAACTCTGTTGTATCATTAGTTGTGAATGTATGTTTTTGAAATACACTATTCTGGTAAGGGTAAGATATAAAGGAAAGCAAGAGGAAGAGGAACATACCTTCTGGGAGCTGGTAAACTAGAGCGTGGTGCAGAAGATGGCCTTGGTATTGATCTACGAGCAGACATAGATCCTGGTTGTGGAAGATTACTTCTGATAGGTGAAGATCCTCTACGAACATTGTTTGGTTGTTTCAGGTGACTAACTAAAGGTGAGGTTGGTCGACCTGGTTGCTGTAGGCGTGATGGTTGTCGTGTTGCTGATTCTGGTGTGCCCCCTGCCACATACAGCATTTCATCACTGCAGGCATCAAGACTAGAGTCACTGGAGTATATAGGGGGTGGTGGTGTTACTAACTTATACATGTTAGACATCCCTCTACGTCCTTCATCTGTTCAATGAGAAAGAGAACATATAAATTTACTGTTGTTTGTTTCAGAGGAAAAATAGAAAAAAAGAATTCAAAATATAAAATGGATCATGGTGAGACAAATGAAGAGAAGGTGAGAGGACAGAAAGAATAAACAGTCATAGATAATGTCGGGGATGCTAAAGGGTTGTAACACATTCAAAACTGTACAGTATCATTTAAACACACACACAAAGAGTGTGCACAAGAAAAAGAAGAGCAACATACCTTGTGGATGGTGGTTAATACAGTTTATTTGGTTTTGGCTACTAAATGGACTGTCAGGAGGACTGTTGGACTCAGAGCCACCATTTGATGCCATGCTGTGACTGTTTCGCCGGGAAGATGACATACTTTCTGGTAATGAAATAGCAGTATATAACGATGTATAATATATACATACACACACACTGTGACATTTCTTGTGTAAATATGTGTCTGTGCATGTACATCAATTTGGAAAGGGATGAATTTAAATGAGACTAGTCGCCAGAATGGTCATGGCAGAGTAGACTTCAAGGATATACCTGATTCCATCAATCCCCAATATTTATCTCAGTAATTTTGAAGAATAAAACAGTGTGAATATGTGAGCAAGTGCTTGTATTAGTGTGTGTGTGCGTATACACGCATATGCATCAATGATAAATGAAAGAATTACTGCTCAATAAATCCTAGAAGTATTTCTAGAGTTACTCCTATCTTATGGTAATGTAGTTATGTATGAAATGGTAGAGATGTAGGGTTGAGGGTTGAAAATGAAAGCTGAATGTGGTGGAGGTACTATATCATACTGTGCAGAGAGTTAGCACCATGTACCACAAGAAAAGGTACCTGTTACTCACTGAGATGTGTAGAAAGTATAAATGTCTTCTAGGGCTTGTTGCTAAAATCAAGTTCCATGGAGTAAAACAGATGAGAGATGAATTTTACTCTGGAGAGAATGCTGGTCTATTGTATAAAGTAACACACACACAATGATCTGGTACCTATCTATTCTTAACACAGTCACAAAACTGAGACAATGTAGAATAATGTTCTGGTGAGAAACACAATGAAACACTGGCAAAACAGCAGATTTGAACTCTTGATCTATAGTGGCCTAGTATCTCTTGCACTTGATTATGATGTTTCTAAATGTGTTACCTACATAAAGTGACAGTTTTGTGATTTGAATGTTGTCTATTTAAGGGAATATAAAATGAGACATGAGTAGCATCTATGTAAGGTGATATGAATGCAACAGAAGCACTGGTGTAAAGGAATGTGAAATGCATGTGACATGAATGAAGCAGTCTATATTACAGATGAAATGTTATGTTTGATAATGTGAAATCCATGTTATGCAATAGGAAATGAAACAGTGACATCTATGAAATGTGAAATATGTAACAGGGGTGGCAATGAGTTAGCAAAGACAAAAATGGTGGTACAAAAACAATATCATGAATGAGTGTTAGCAATGTATAACATATTAAAGTGTTAGCAGTTTTAGTTAGAATGATGGAGTTTTGTCAATGAGTGGAGTGAAGTGAAGCAACATCTACAATGGTGGTATGTTAGTAACATCTTGAATGATGAGTTAATGATGTACAACATGGTTAGCAACACTGATAAATGGTGAAATGTAAGCAATGACAGATGAAATGTCTCAAAATGATGTTAATGATAATGATAATAGTAATAATTCTTTCTAATTTTGGCACAAGGCCAGCAATTTTGAGGGAAGCAGGTAAGTCAATTACATCAACCCCAATACTTGACTGTTACTTTATTTTATTCAACCTGAAAGGATGAAATGCAAAGTTGACTTCAGCAGGATTTAAACTCAGAATGTAAAGAGCTGGAAGAAATGTTGCTAAGCAGTTTACTTGACACACTAATGATTCTGCCAGCTCATCATCTTAATGATAACATTAAACTTCAAATGAAATTATATATTTATATATACATATGAGAATAAAAATGCTTTTTTTTTGTACAAACTGTTTCCTGTTGATTAAGAAAGAAATATTGCTGTGTCATACATAGTCTACACCATCAGAAGGTGCTAAGGCTATCCTATTACAATAACCTCAATAAGGCATGCCAGAGCCTGCCCCACTACAGCAACTATTGAACAACAACATCAACAATAACAACAGCAACAAGATGCAAACTTGAAACAATGACCCAAACCCTCTCTTGCATTTAGAGCAAGGGAGGTTTCCTTGAAAGTGTAAAGGTTTCTAAGATGTACAACTAACTTTATTGGTAGTTACGGAGTCCAGCAGAAAGGAAGAAGGATTAAATTTTACAATATTGAATTTACACTTGATTAGCAGCAAAACTGCACCAACAATCTGAATAGATTTTCTAGAAAGTAATTTTCAATTGAAGAAACAGTAAGATGAATAAACAAAGAATCAACGAGCGGTGAGTGGATAGTAAAAAAAATTAAAAAATAGAACCAATGACAAGGAAAGTGAATGATTAAATGAGGGGATCAATGTATTAGTTAGAGGACTGATCAAATAGTAGATCATTATAGAGGGTAGAGACTGATCAGATCGTGGGTCAGGATAGAGGATAAATCTGTAGACTGATCAATGGGTTGTCAATATAGAGAAGAGAGATGGATTAAATGATAGATCAGTGTAGAGGATAGAGACAGGTTAAATGGTAGATCAATGTAAAGAATAGAGACAGAATAAGTAGAGGATCAGTGTGGAAGATAGAGATGGATTAAATGGTGAAGCAGTTGAAGTTGAAGCAATCATAACATTAATTCATAATCCAGCCAGACAGAGGATCAATGCAGAGAATATAGAATGTAATTTAATCAGATGAAGGAACAAAGAGTAGGATATAATAACCCAATTAATCAGATTATCAAAACTACCAAAACTTTATCTTGAAGGAATGAGTCAAGTGTCTCACTGGAAACAATAGAAATTCTAAGAAGACAGCAATAAATTATACACTTTCACCTGTTTAGTCTATACAGACCAGTTTCACACTTAAAAGTTCAGAGAAGTTTTATTTTTTGTATTTAAACACCTTACAGGAATGATAGGTCTACAATTTATTTGGAAGAGGAGACACAGACAAATAAACATTGATAAAAATCTATGAACTGTGAGTAGAAAATTACGAAAGTAGCAGAAGGGGTGACATAATTCTCTGAAGGGGTAAGCTGGTAAGAGGTAGGGTCAGTGGTGACACCACTGTAGGACTCCATCATGTTATCAGGTTGAAAAGTGGGGAAATTAAGGACAAATGTTGACTGACCATCACGTCCAGGGCTAGACCGATTGGAACCAACAGGAGAAACTGTCGTGCTTGGTTCAGAATCACTAATTCCTGCTGAAGAGCTTGGCTGTGGAATTTGGCGTGGCCGGTAAACTGATAAAAATAAGACGAAATCAAAACAGGTAGAGAGCAGCGACTTGGCAAACAGGGTAGTAAATAATTCAATGGAAATGTGTCAAACAGCAAGCCACAATTGAGACAAGGCCATTGGGTTTAATGAAGCTGTGTGGGGGTTGTTCCAAGCAGCATCCAAAACGTTGAGACAAGGAAACACTGAATATTATAATGACGACAAAAATAATAATACTAACAGTAACAATAATGCATGTTAATAGGGTACAAACAAGCCAAGACTAGGCATATAGAGAGGCAAGGAAAACAAGGAGGGATAGGTGAAGTTGCATTTAGAAGAGAAGATGTAGAAATTTAGGTTCAAGTAGAGGAGAAGTGATAATGCTATTTGCAACACCGACACCAACAGACACACACACACACGTATGTGTATATAGGTGTATATATGTATGTATGTGTATATATATATATATATATATGTGTGTGTGTGTGTGTGTGTATGTATATATATCTGTGTGTATATATGTGTGTGTGTATATATATATATATGTATATATGTGTAGATTTATATTTTTATATATATATGTATGTATGTGTATATATATATATATATATGTATATGTGTGTATATATATGTATGTATATGAGTATATATATGTGTGTATATCTATATATATGTGTGTGTGTGTGTATGTATATGGTCTGTGCGGACATATGTTTCATGCAAGGATGAGGCTCATCTGTCATCGAAAAAACCAGCATAACACATTAAAAAGGAAACAAAAGCTAGACTTGTAAATGAGGAATAGCTGCTGTCACTCTTGTGAGTGAGTGTGTATATATGTATGCGTGTTTATATATATATATATAATATATATATATACTCACACATATATATATACATGTATGCATATATACATACACTGACATAATGTAGTGAATACAAGTTAGTGCATACAGACATGAGAAAAAACATAATATGCAAAACGTAGAGTATGGGCTACATTTCATTAAAATAGAAAATATATATATATAATTGTGAGCTACACTTTGTTATACAACAAATGAAACTGCAGACCAGACAAACCAATTGTTAGTGCAGAAGAAAAAATAACAATAACAAGGATCAAAGACCAAATTTTTGGTCAGGAGACAAAGGACTTCAGTAAGTGAACTTATTAAAATGGTACAAACATTAGAGTAGAGAAAAAGCTGTAAGTAACAAACTGTCAATATTAGAAGAGCAAGGGGTTAGAGATTTAGAAGACAGAGAAAGAGAGAGGTAAGTAACAAGCAAGAGAGAGAGACAGAGGAGAGAGGTGAAAGGATATAAAATGCATTAACCATTCTTGAATAATGACTTGATTGATTTGTGAGAGACAAACTTCAGTAAAATATTGTCAGATGGAGTAACAAGTAAGTAATGTTGAACACATGACAGGGATAACATCACCCTCTTCACACATGTACACATCAGTGTGCATTACACACACACACACACACACACACACTGTAGAGAGTGTCATATATACTTTTTACATACAGAGTGCATGTTACACATACAGCTACCACACTGAGGAAAGTATTATAAGCAAACAGTTGCACACTATAGAGATAGTGACATTCACGAGTGCACACATATACACACATATCAGAGACAATTTCACAAGAGAGAAAGAAAGAGAGAGGCAGACAGACAGACAGATACAAAGACAAAAAGCCAGAAATGCATCAAGATGATTCAGCATTCACTTTAGGACTAAGACCACCTATGGACATTATGTAAGACTTCCGAGACACAAATAGTGGCTCTAAGGTTAAACTGCTTATACCATTGTTTAGAGTTCAAACCTTATCATGGTTGTATATTTTGCTATTTCTAAAATGATTAATACTATGAAGAGTAACCATCTCAACTATGCCAACACTAGCCCGATGTATACAATATGGCCCACTTTATTCAAACCCATTTTTATTGTCAACTTTCTGATTCCAAAAGAAGCCTTTACACATTTACTGATCTGCAAGAAATAGCAGCGAAACTTTCCTAAAATCACAGTTTATTGAATTAACAACTGACGGATTCAAGGAAGAGATGGTGATGACTGAAACAGCTTTAATCAGGATTAAGCTGTGGTTAAACAATGTTCAGAAACTGAACCCTCCTGTTTCAGATCTTTCAGAAATGGCCCTCACTACCTATTAACTGCTTTGTCCATGGAGAAAGAGCAATGACTGAAGCTGGGAAACATAGCTCAAACACAGGCAACAGCTAAAGACACCCCAGGACCAGGTGGTGGTATTAAACCAAGTAATAAATTAAGTCTGCCTCTGAAAAATAGGGATTATTTCTGTCAACCAAATTTCACTCATGTGGCTTTAGTTGACCCATGGATATGGTGTGTTGCACTGTGGGATGAACTTAAAATTACATTGTTGTGAAACAAACTTCTTAACTACAAAAGTTATGTCAGCACCCATGTCTGATACTTCCTCCTTCAAGCTCTGTATAAACAGTACTCATCTCATATTCTCCACTACTAATGTAACATGACTCCCTCTCTCTTAGCCTCCCATGGTAGATCAACATGAGTCACTTACTGGTAGACTGTACCTATCAATGTTATATCCACATCTACATGTCAACACAGTTTGATTTGTGTCTTATGGGATGGTGAAGAATATGGTAGGATAGTCATTCCCCCAGTGGTAATAAATATAAAAAAAAAAGCTATACAGAGAAGAAACACGAAGTCAATTAATTGACAGTGTAACAAGGAGCAGCAACATCACATTTCATACAAGATACACTAGCAGTGTTTAATATACCACACATACTGTTAAGGGGTTACTATAAGCAGGAATAAAAAAGTGCAACAAAAATAAAATCAACATAATAATTAATAATAAAATAAAATAAAATAAAATAAAATAAATAATAATGGTTTCAAATTTTGGCACACGGCCAGTAATTTTTGAGGGAAAAGGGTTGGTCAATGACATTGGCCCCAATACTTAACTGGTACTTTATATTATTGACCCTAAAAAAACAAAAGGTAAAGTCGATATTGAACATCGTGAGCTGAGACAAATACCTTGATGTTCTAATATTCTTCCAATCAATCCACTGTCTTTGAATAATTTCTTAAATGGGTACAAAGCCTACTAGATATTTTGGGGGAAAGCCATATCAACCCTGGATTTGAACTCAGAATGGAAAGAGCTGGAACAAATACCACAGGGCAATTCTGTTCAATACTAAATTAGATTCTACTAGCTTGTTGCTCTTATAACAAATAACAATAACTTTACAAAAATATGTATATTAAATATACATATTAGGTGCAGTTCTAGATGTGTGGTAAGAAGTTTGCTTTCTAGCCACATGGTCTTGAGTTCAGGTTGTTCCATCGGTTGATCAACTGGAACACTCGCTGCCATAACCAATGGAGTGCCAGTTATTGACTGACTCTAAGAAACATTTTATCAAACACTAATCCATATCCGGTGTCAGGGAAGAGATTAAAATAGCAGTCAAGACAGACACACTGACTCAGAAGTTAAAATGCTGGACTACTAACCACAGGCTCATGGGTTCAAACATCACAACTACAGCATTTGTTTGGTCAGCAAGAGCTAAGGCATACAATTATTTGCCCCAGTCTGCCTGGTCAACTAACAAGTGTTACCTTTATATTTTGCAGTCCCATGATTAATAATAAGAATATTTAACTCTAAAATCCTTGGTTCCCTTGTATTATCTTATTGTAAAATTAATGGAAGCTATTACATGCATGGAAAAAAGAACAATAAAACAGAAAGGAAACAATAAAAAGAAAGAAGGAAAAACAATATCACTGGTACTAAAAAGATTTGGAAACATTTAATCGCTTCCCTAAAGAGAGATTTACTATTTTAATTTATAGATTTGATAAGCTAGCCAAGTATAACTAGATTAGTTTAAGCATTTTAGGGCCCACACTACAACAATTACACAATCTGAAAAAAAAATAGGCTCTCCTGAAGAGGTTCTGTAGATACGTGGTCTGATCAATAAGTATCCAGACTGTTGCCATAGTAATGAAGCTAAAGAAAACAGAGAAAAGCCACTTGGCACAGATTGACCTTGAACACTGCAGTCCGTGTGCACTAAGTTTTAATGTTCTACCTCACTTCTAAGCACTGCTGTAAGCAGTGCTTGGAAGGAAGGTGTGTAACATGTAATCGTTGCATTGACCATGACAGAGAAAGTTGAGCAGAGAAGCTGCATCAAATTTTGCAAAAAAATTTGGTGATATCTGCTCAGAGGCCTACGCAAAAATTTCAAAAGTTTTCATCATTCTCAACACAATCAAGGAGATCTTGTACAATTGAAACCAGAGTGTCTTTTTGGTCAGCTGAAAGCAGTTTTGGCACAAACTTGGCAGGTATGCATCTATACCCAAATCTTCAGTGATAATGGACTGAACTGTAACTAATCTGCACATCCTCTGATAACTCATGGATGGTGATTCAACGATTTCCCCTCACAATTGCATGCACATCTGCAATGTTTTTTTTCAGTTCTGCTGGTTGCAGGTGTCCCAGAATGTTTGTCAATATCCATATTTTTTCAGGCATCTTGGAAACGTCTGAACCACTTGTACACTTGTGTGCAGCTCATACACCCACTTCCATATACTTTCTGCAACATTCGTGCAAGCCTCTGAGCAGGTATCACAATGACAACTTTCTCTGTCATGGTCAATGCAAAGATCACACACTACACACCTTCCTCCCAAGCACTACTCAAAACAGCAGAAGTGAGCTACAACATTAAAACTTAGTGTGCATGCACAACAGAGTTCAAGCAGCTTCACTCTGCATGCTTTAGTTTTGTTACTATAGCAACAGTCCAAATACTTATTGATCAGACTTTGTATTCGCATCAGAACTCTCCAGTTCACCCATCATTCACGAGAGTGGAGAAAGAAATATAGCCTTGCTGAGGTTGTAGAGAGTCAATGAGACACCATATCACTATCCCCTTCACCACCAAACTATCAAATTAATTAGGAAAGGTTGGTTACTTAGAAACTTCAATATAGTTAAGAAGTTCTAAGAATGACATGACAGCAAAGGAAGACATGAGCTATAAGAGGAGAAAGAGCTGAAAGCAGCTGTTTAATCTACTCCCTATTGATATTCAACAGAGATGTCAAGTTGTTCCTCTCAGCTTTCTTCCACTAAGATTTATCATATTAAACAGATCACAATGGAATTTCAATGTAGGTTGATAGTCATACCAACAACTAATACAATTTAAAATCCATCACCAACACCTTGAATAACTCATACAATAAAAAATTTAAAGTTAGTGTAGCTCTGATAAACTCCATTGAATAGTCAAACCACTAGATCCATTCTACACTAAAACTTCCACTGGTGTCTGGTACAACAATACTTTATCAACCTTCACCCATTGACCATCATGAAGGCAGTTCAAGTCTTCGCCGACTGACTTACCTTTCCTGGGAGAAGACAGAGGTGAAATGCTTTGTCGTAAACCTGCAAATAAAGATGTTAATGATATCACTAAGACACATTCAGACTAGAACACAAAGTAATTTATGGTACATCAGATATAGCAATATATCAAATGATACTATAACATAAGTTTATTTGATACTGTCCAAAACTGATCAGTATTATTTCTCAGAGATATAATAGGTTATCACCAAGTGGTTATTACATAAAGAGTTATCACCAAGTGATTATTACATAAAGAGTTATTATCAAGTGGTTATTACATAAAGTTATCATCAAGTGGGTATTACATAAAGATATTGCTGATATTGTTCTAACAATATATATACCATAGACCATGGTGTATTTTCACTGAATGAAAGATACTACATGTGATATCCAATATATACCATAGTAAGTTGGGGTTTTTTTTTTCATTATTATCAAATGTGTCATTTCTTTAGAGAGCTGCAGATTAAGAATAAGATTTTGAACCAGATCAACAGTACTATTCCATGTTTAAAACACTACACACAGCTAGCTGTGAGAACATAACAGATTTGAATAACAATGTAAAGTGGTAGCATTGTTAAATTGATGAGAATTTTATAGGCTTACTGTGTTCAAGCCTATTTCTAAGTACAACTTGAAGAGGACAGGTATTGCCAAACTAACTTTCATGATAAAGAGCTCAACCAAGTATTACGTGACCCATTATCACCACTTCTTTACATACTACCTTCCAGGAATATTCTGGGTTGATAATCAAACTGTGGTTGATGAGATAACAGAAAAATATCACAAACTAACATATCGTCGCTTAATTTAGCAGATCCTCAACACACCTCAGTGAATTACTGTCATTGAAGGAAGCTATTACATGGTCACTTGATATGCTTGAGTATGCAATCTGAGCTAAATCTCATTCAAATCACACTAAAAGGACTTAGATAATGTACTCTGAGATATACCACATTTTCCAGCAGACAAGTCAAATTTTTCAGACCAAAAAATTCCATGTGAAATACAGCAGGAATTGGAAAGGCAGTGATGATGCTTGAATGTTTACACTATATACTATGCTGATTTGTATATCAGAAAATACAATAAAATCTAGAAAAACAAAGAAGACAAGATGATCATTGTTGGAACATTTTAGATCATAGGTCTTCTGGATTGGAACTGACCTGAGATTAAACTATAATAGCTGATAATAAGCAAATGCTGTGTGTTCTACACAGTGCCAGCTTTTTACCTAGACTGAGTGTGCCCTGATATTGGTTTCAGATTTTGGCACAAGGCCAGTAATTTCAGGAGAAGGGGAAAGTTGATTACATTGACTCTAGTGCTCAACTGGTACTTAATGTATCAACCCCGAAAGGATAAAAGGCAAAGTCAACCTCAGTAGAATTTGAACTCAGAACCAGAAGACAGATGAAATGCCACTAAGCATTTTGCCTGGTGTGCTGATTCTGCCAGCCCATCACCACACTGTGCCCTAATATTGGTTTCAAATTCTGGCACTAGGCCAGCAATTTGAGAAGAGAGGAAAAGTCAACTGGTCTTATTTTATCAACTCCAAAAGGTGGAGCTTGAACTCAGAAAATAAAGACAGACTCAATGCCACTAAGCATTTTGTTCAGCATGCTAACAATTCTGCCAACTCACAGCCTTAGCCAAAACCATAATAATAATAATCATGATAATTACTTAGGTATAAGTCCATATACTTTAAGTAACTAAAAAAAGCAAGATTATTTAATAATCCAAAAGCAAAATCACTTACTTTCTTCCTGCAATTTAGCCATGTTCTGAATATCTGAAACATCTGGGATACGGTTGGCAACTTGGCTTTGCGGTTCTGTCTCCTTGTTGGACGTACTTTCTACAGGTAGTAAGCGAAGTGATTCCTTATTTTTCTTAGGTCTAGTGAAAGTGTTTGTGTCAACACGAGTCCCTGAAAAGACAAAAATTGGTTGATATATAAAAGATATGTCAACTTAACTGTAGAATTCACAACCTGGAAGAGGAAACTAACAGAACATTAAACAATGAATAGTGAAAACAAGAAACCATTGAAAGAATTCTATCTTCAAATACTGTTTAAATTTTCTGAAGAACACAGCAGGGTATTATGGAGGAAAGTATATATATCATTGATTGGAGTGACACACAACCTCCAGCCAATAATATATTATGATGCTGACAAAAGCAATTATATTTTTTTGTCTCTAGAAGAGATGATAAGTAAAGTTAACTCTGGTGGGATCTAAACAGAAGACCATAGGACAGAAGTAAATACTGCCAGTATTTTACAGTTTTTGCCACATGACTGGGTGAATAAAATTTGTAGGGAAGAAATTCAAGCTACCATATTGTACACATTACACTCTTGGAGTGGTTGGTGTTAGGAAGGGTATCCAGCCATAGAAACCATGCCAAATCAGACTGGAGTCTGGTGTAGCCTTCCAGTTTGCCAGCCATGGTCAAACCGTCCAACCCATGACAGCATGAACAGACGTTAAATGATGATAATGATGATGATGATTGTTTCCAGTATATGACCAGTAGTTATTTTATCAACCCTTAAGGCATAACAGACAAAGACATTCCAAGGGGATGTGAACTGGATTGCCAAAGAATTTGGTTATCCCAAAGATGATGTTTCACTTCAAGCATAATACTTTGAGCTCGGTTATGTGTGTGTGTGTATGTAACATTGTATCTCAAGGCAAATAACAACATTGGCCACAATGTGTGTCTATGTAAGTTAGTTTAACTTTAGATATAATACAAAGAAAAGTTAGTTACGTAAATTGATATGAAATATCCAAATACAGGATTGCAGTTTGTAACTATATCTATGTAAATGTGAATATTCATGTCTTCAGTACTCTCATACAGACTAACACATGTCCAGAAGTTTTTACAATGTGTAACTGTGCATTTGCCTTTGTATCAGAAGTGCAGTAAATGCATAATTAACACATTTCATATCCTTCAAAACCTGTCGGGGAGGGGAGGGGGCACAAGCGTGGCTGTGTGGTAAGAAGCTTGTTTCCCAACCACATGGTTCTGGGTTCAATCCCACTGCATGGCACCTCGGGCAAGTATCTTCTACTATAACCTTGGGCCAACCAAAGCCTTGTGAGTGAATTTGGTAGACGGAAACTGAAAGAAGCTCATCGTGTGTGTGTGTACATGTTCCCCCCCCCCACTGTCACTTGACAACTAATGCTGGTGTGTTTATGTCCCTGTAACTTAGGAGTTCGGCAAAAGGGACCAATACAATAAGTATTAGGCTTACAAAGAATAAGTCCTGGGGTCAATTTGATTGACTAAAGGCAGTGCTCCAGCATGGCTGCAATCAAATGACTGAAACAAGTAAAAGAATAAAGGAATACACACACACACGATTTTGCTTGGGAATAGTGGTACTAATAACCAGTTGTTAGAACTCATTACAAAAATATACATATGGTTTAGCAATAAATGAGTACAGTAATAATAATAAAATCCACTTCATTAGCTTACAGATGTTTCTGCTGAAGGAAGCAGCGCACCTAGAACTGAATGCTTGTGCAACATCTTATAGCTTCATGGGAATCACTAAAATGAAGTATATGTATATTCTGGAAAGCATTTAAATACATACACTTCATTTCAATGGCTCCAACAAAGCTATAAAATGTTGCACAAGTACTCAGCTCTAAGTGTACAGCTTTTCATAGAAGAAACAGCTGCAAGGTAATGGAGTTGATTACATGATTCTTGTTCCCTTGTCATTAATTTATGTGTGTGTGTGCATATATATATATATATATATATAAGGGAGAGTCATTTTTGCCAATAAAAATGCACACCCTGGTTACATTTTGCTTCTTTATTACCATTAGTCAACTGATTAGCTACTTAACTATTTACTTGATCAATCATTTGAAAAAGCAATCAGTTTGTCGGAGTTTTTTGTTGCCATTTGTAACCTCAACAACAAAGTGCCCTCAATGACCTGTCACAGCCACAAACTAGATTCACTGTGTTTTATCTCAGTATTCATAGTCTTTGGCTTGTGTGTCAAACTAACCTTCCTAAGGTATGACACCTATTTCAACATGAAATTTGTAAAACAATTTCCCAAAAGCAATATATATATATATATATATATATATATATATATCATAAGAGCACTCAGAGAGTGCACACATTCACCAGTGCAACACTAACATCCTCTCGGCGATAAGCCAGAGACGATTTTTAAAATAAGAATATCTGACATAAACTCTACTGCTCTCACAAATGAGAATACTAAAAATGAACCCGACTGCTCTCAAAAATTAACTAAAAAAAAATGGGAAAAATAATCCAGAATTCTTGTCCGGTACCAGATTTAACCCAAAATCTAATCAGTTCGTGCCAGTCACAAGGCCAAACATCCTTGAAAGTTTCAATCGAATCCATCCAGTGGTTCTTGAGATATATTGTCCACAGACAAACAAGCAAACAAACACAACTGAAAACAATACCTCCGCATTTGCTAAGGTTGAGGTAATAATAATCCTTGGATGGAATTTATAAATATTTTAATGCATCCAAGGATTGTTATTATCATTACTATATTTATCCTATATTATATCAGCACAGCTTGGTGTGACCCCAAAACACCAGTTGGCA
>NC_043003.1:29733057-29923057 GCF_006345805.1 Octopus sinensis
CTTTGAAGATACTTTCTTGTTCTTTTTATGAAGTGCCCTGGCAATTATGTCCCAGAGGTGTTCAATAGGGTTCGTATCTGATGACTGGCATGGCCATGGAAGCTTTTTAATGCCATTCTCATCAAACAAATCTTGGGTCAGTTTAGCCGTGTAACAAGGAGCCCCATCTTCCATAAATAAAGAGTCTTCTTTAATCATTTCACCATTGGAGAGGATTGGAAGGAGTCCTTTCTGCAATATGGACACATATTTATCTGAATTTATGTTTCCCTCACACTCCACCAGCTCTGATCAGCCATTGCTCCAAATTGCTCCCCAGACCATTACAGAATAGCTGCAGTGTTTCATTGTTTGCTGCAATCTTTTCACATCAAATTCTTGATCACAGAGTCTCCAGGCCCACATTCAACTACTGTCAGGAAATATAGCAAATCTGGACTCACAAGAGAATATGACAGTGTCCCAAAATGCTAGTGGCCTCTCCACCATCTCACTGGCCCAATCTCTTCTCCGCTTGATGAAAGCTGGTCAAAGAAGTAGCTTCCTTCTTGCTGCTTTGCCATAGTAACCCAAGTTTGTGAAGATACCTGACAGCTGTTCTGGGACTGATATCAACTTGTTCTACCATGTCAGATGCTTTGCAAAGAGGATTATCCTCCACACTTCTCTTAGCAAAGAGAAGGGTCCTGTCAGAAAGTGGGGTCTCAATGTCTTCTGTGATTTTACAGTAACTATGTCCACTTCCAGACTGACCCACAACACAGCCTCTTTGAAATTGAGACAGTTCTAAGGCTTCTTTGAACTTGGCATGATTAAACAGTAACATATAGAACTGAAACATAAAAATGTCGATTAATAAAGATATAGATCTTTACAAGTTACAATAAACATAAAACATCATTTTATGGGGTGTCATGTCTGTGTGTGTGTATGTATACACACACACACACACACACACATATACCATCTCTTTCTCACTCCAACCTCAACCCACTCCCTCTCTTCTAAAATGCAAGTAGCCTTATAGCTCCTCCACAGTATTGAACCTGTTCTGTTCTGGCCCCTCCTCTCATAATTTAACTCTTCATCTAGCATAAAACTACCTATCTGTATGGCAACTTCACTAATGTTGGTGGCATGGTTAAAAAAAAAAAGCACCCAGTATATAGCGTAAAGTTAGTGGCATTAGGAAAAGCATCAAACCAGAGAAACCATGCTAAAGTAGACAGTGGAGTATGATACAGTCCTTGGACCTATCAACCGGTTCAACCTATGTGATCATGGAAAATGGACATTAATCTTGTAGCATCCAAATTACTCCATCAAATGTAACGCTTATTTATTCATATTATTTTGAATTAATCTTGCATTATCTTGCAGCTTTGAGATTTTGATGATGTGATTGTTTATTTTTTAAGAATGACATTATAGAGTAGGTGTGAGAGGCAGAATCTGGCCAGTTTGAACATAAAACAGAAGAATATTTTGGCCAGATATAGTCAGTTTAAATATGAAAGGGTTAAATGATGAAGGCACCTGGCTTAGTGGTTACGGTATTCAGCTCACGATCATAAGGTTGTGTGTTCAATTCCCAGTGATGTGTTGTGTCCTTGAGCAAGACACTTTATTTCATGTTGCTCCAGTTCACTCAGTTGGTAAAAATGAGTGGTACCTGTATTCTAAAGGGCCGGCCTTGTCACATTCTGTGTCATGCTGAATCTCCCTGAGAACTGTGTTAAGGGTACATGTATCTGTGGAGTGCCTAACCACAAGCACATTAATTTTACAAGTAGGCTGTTCCATTGATTGGATCAATTTATGCCAAAATATAGCAGTCTGAGGCAGCATTATAAACAAAACTTTCAAGTTAAACTGGATGTGCTAATCAATATATATATATATATATATGTATATATATATATGTTTGCTTTTATGTCAAATAACATATAAAAGCAATTTAGCATTAAACTGAAAGCTTACTTTTAATAGAGTACATGTTTATTAAACTTTTATAAGGAAAAGATTTACAGTGACTTCAAAGTATCTGTTTGCTTGCCTTCATCACCCTATCAAACAGCCCAATGAATGCAAGCAAGCCAAAACTTCAAAATCACTGTCAAACTTTTCATTAAGCAATACATACATAAGTACACATGTACATATATTACAATACATATACTCAGATACAAATGCATATTCTTTGTGTGTGTGTGTGTGTAATAATCATACACATATATTCATAGACACAGGTACTAAAATATAATTTCTCAATAAACATGCAGCATTCCATTACTAATGCAAATAGATAGAGATTAGAATCACTATATATGACTGCCATGCACAGATAGGAGAAAAAGATAAATATCGACAGACAACTGAAGCAGATCTGAAGAATTTTAGTCAAATATATATAAAAAAAAAGAAGTTTTGCTAGTCCTTGAGAAATTGAAACAAAGTTTTCAAAAAAATTCCTCAAAATCAGAGACTGGTGGAACACAGCAGCAATTAGTTTGTTCAGGCAGCAGAAAAACATATGAATGATAACATCAAAAACCATATTAGAAGCTTATTGACAGAACAGCTTACTGTAGACATGCAAATTCTTCAGTACTTATTTGCCGTATTTATTGCATGTTTTTTGTTGATTTTTTTTTTTGTTCACAACAAAAGAGACAGGCCTATTTTGAAGGCCTACTCTCATCCATCATCCCACTGTGAAGTACATTAAACATGGAAAATCATTTGTACCCCCTTCATTACAAAACAAATTTCTATTGAAATGCACTGCTTTTGTGTCAATTAATTTTGAAAATAATGAAGAATTTAGTGAAATAATTTTCTTATTATTAAGCTAATGTTTGGAATGTAAATTAGTATGAAATTTTGATGGAAGATTTTAATTTAAAACACTTTAAAACAGAAATTTTGTATTATAGGGACAAGACAGATTGGTATCAAAAGGGTTTAATAGCTTCAGTGATAGTAAATACTAAGAGAATCTCACCTCTTCTGATGTAACCTATTAGATGATCATAAGCTAAATTACTATCTTCAGCTTAAAAAGAAGCCAATTATTACCGAGTTGGTTGGTTGGTTGGTTGGTTGGTTGGTTGGTTGGTCGAATGATGTGGAAGGGGTGGTGTTTAATTCCAGGCTGGCTCCATCAAGTAGACACACTTGGCACACAGATAATCAACAGATTGACTAGGTTTGAGCATATGGTTCTAGGTATACCCAAGCTCCACTCTAGATGACAGCACACTCGTATTAACATGCAGTGGTTAATGATATAAAATAATACACATACATATATCTATGTGTGTGTATATACATCATAATCATCATAATTTAACATCCATTTTCCTTGCTGGTATGGGTTGGCCAGTTTGACCAGAGTTGGCAAGCTGGAGAGCTGCACTAGGCCCCAGTCTAATTTGGCTTGGTTTCTATGGCTAGATATGCTTCCTAATGCCAACCACTTTACAGAATGTGCTGAGTGCTTTTCACATGAACCAGTGCAGGTGCTTTTTATGTAAACTGCCATGGGCACTTTTTACATGGACCAGCATGAGCAGTTTTTAATGGACCAGCACAGGCACTTTTTACATGAACCAGCACTGATGCTTATTATGTGAACCAGCACAGCTACTTTTTACTAGGACTAGAATATATATGTGTGCATGTACATACATATATGTGAGTTCGTTCGCTCATTTAACATCCATTAATTCATGCTAGGCCCTTCCTGTTGCTAACACATTTCACATGTCTTCAAAAGCAAGAAGTGCCCAGACAATTTCCAGACAGAAGAGTCATCACTATCATTGCTCATAGTTTGTGCACAAATGGAAACAAACATTCACACACACAAATATATATATATATAATGGGCTTCTTTCAGTTTCTGTCAACTAAATTCACCCACAAGGCTTTGGTCAGCCCAGGGCTATAGCACAAGACACTGCTCATGATGCTGTGCATTGGACTCAATCTAAAATTATGTGGTTAGGAAGAAAACTTCTTAACCATGTAACTATGCCTGTATACACATACACATTATATTATATATAAACACACACACTTAGCAGTGACTTTGAAGTCTCATCATACAGAGTTAATTTGAAGCTTCTGACCACAACTTAATATGCTTCACACTTTTTATAACTGACCTGAAGATGACCGGGACAGTGTGGACCTGAACAGTACTTGGCCAGGATTTG
This sequence comes from Octopus sinensis, assembly GCF_006345805.1. Classification (NCBI taxonomy): domain Eukaryota; kingdom Metazoa; phylum Mollusca; class Cephalopoda; order Octopoda; family Octopodidae; genus Octopus; species Octopus sinensis. Next base: position 29,737,278 of record NC_043003.1, read on the forward strand.
AACTCAGAACATAAACAGATATGACCAAGTTCCACAAGGGACTTTTAGCCAATGCTCTACCAATTATATTACAAACCAAATCTCCAACATTCCATTTTTGGAAAGTTTAGCCTATCTATATCATAATTTTATGTACTGTATATTCACCTTTGATGAGTTGTAATGCACCTGAGCACTAAACAATAATTTCATTATTATTATTATTGTCATTTACTTTTAATCTGCTGTTTGATGCAATCACTTGCCAGGGCACACCCAGCGCCCTAGGGCAAGTGTATTATTATTATTATTATTATTATTATTATCATTATTATTATTATTATTATCATTATTATTTTATTATAAGAGATCTTAAAAATAATTTTTTTAAATTAAAAAAAACCCACATCTTTCTGTATTTTACATTTTGCACATGTATGCATACATGTACACATACATAACTGCACATACCAGGCATTTGGCTTTATGAGTTGCAGAAAATAAATTAGGTTTTGATGACTCAATAAAGATATATATAGATCACATGTGACCTTCATTTATTTAGAAGGCAATGAGAATTTAATATTTACCTGACAACACTTTCAACTGTTTGCTTAAAGCTACAGAACTAATTAAGAAATGCCTTCATAAGTGTAATGTCTGAGCAGACATGGCCCTGTTCATAAATTTGTGTCTCCCAACATTGAAATATATATGTATACAGAAAGTGGTGTATTGTGACATAAAGGAGAAATTGGTGGTGTAATAAAACTGTCATAATATCTGTGTGTCTGGTAGCTGTTTTGGGAGGATTGTATGTAGTTGTACACATGGGAGGTAGGTAGGTAGGTTTGTGTATTATCTGTGTGTGAGTATGTGAAGTATGCAAACACAGAAAAGTGGACATCAAAATTATGATGATGACTATATATATAATTATATACATGCATATGGTGCTTGTAAGATAAAAGGGTTACACCATATTTTTAGTACAGTCCATATTTATTAAACTTTTACAAGAATAAGGTTGACATATAACTTTGAAGTTTCAGTTTGCCCACCTTCGTAAGACTAACGAATGCAAACAAGCCAAAACTTCAAAGTCCCTGCCAAAGTTCTTTGTAAAAGTTTAACACACACACACACATACAGTATATTTGTTATACGTGTATGTGTGTGTGTTTATCTCAGAAGACAAAAGTTGACAGTAACTTCAAAGTTCTTTTCCAAATTAAATTTCATACAATACTTAAATATATTAAGTTATCTTTCATTTTATGTCTGACTGCTCTTAAGCATGATTTTGCCATGTATTTCCTTATTTTCAAAATAGCCACACTGTATCCCTGTGTATGTCTATTCAAATCACTGCCAACTTGTGGAGCATTGTCAACACATATATTAACCCGAGATGGTTGATTTCATTTCCAATGAGTTCAATGTAATTTTTACAAATATACAACTGATTGTTTATGTAAAATAATGTGTGTGTGTGTATGTCAAGAGAGTATAAAGTCCACATCATTTAATGTAACTATCAATTCTTGAAGGATTAATTGTAACATATACACACACACACCATACACACAAATGCATGTGTGTGCACGTTTAAAACATTCATTAGAATCTATGTGAACAATCCCAACACAGATGGCAAAAGGTAATGAAAAAAAATCAATCAATAAATTTATATAAAGTGTGTACATGTTGAAAACTTTTTAAAATATGATATTCATCTTGAGAAAGTATCTCTTATAGACATGTGGTGCTAAAAACACAGAAAAATAGCAGCAGCACATCTTTAAGACATACTTTCTTGAGATGAATACTGCAGTTTTAAAAGGCATTCAACATATACCAACTTTAAGTATGTATGCAGATTGCTAATTTCTAATTAATATTGCTTACAAAGCTAATTATAAATTTTACTAAATTCTTCATTATTTTCAAAATTAATTGAAAGAAAAGCAATGTATTTCAACAGAAACATGATAACAAAAGGGTTAAATTCAAAATAAACTTTTCATCAAGAACAGAAATGTTGATTTAGATAGTTTTATCATTTTTAAAATTAAAAAAAGAATTCTTTGGTAAAAACTGCTCAATATTGTATTGAAGCATTTATTTTTGGCCTAAATTACTATTTGGCCTTTGTTGTATGATTGCATGCTGGATACAAGATCACAATTAACTCTTGTATCTCTGTATGTAACATGAAAATAAATCCAAAGGAGATAATTTTTGCATCCACGTATTTTTTAAGTAACAATTTGTCTTTAAAAAATATTTGTGGATATTTTAAAAAAAGCACCCTCAACTGAGGGAAGGATGTCTGAGAGAGGAGGAATTAGCTTTGTGCCAGATGTTGAAAGACTAAAGTATTAAAATCATAGTTTTCATGTCTTTGCTCCAGTGAGTAGAGTTACATTTATTTCAGCCCCACCCAGTGGCTCATTTGTTACACTACAGCATTATTCTTAGGGTTAAAGCATTGTATTGTCTCAAATTTTGTTATTAGTTTGACATAGTGTGGTGACAAAAATTAAGTGCAATAGTGCAAACTATACTCTTTGCCTACAGATGCATGTAACTTCTTGCCAAAATTTGAAATCAACATTTTAAATGTCTTCAATACCCATCAGAACACACACAATGTGTACGTGTGTGTTCATTCACACACTTTCTAACCTTCAGTTGTTATTTCATAATTCTTTAATCTCTGACATTTTGGGGTAGAACCGGTCATAATTATTTTGGAAAAGGTCAAAACATCCAATTTATGTTTAAAATTACAGACACCTCTTCCTCACAGCTAACTAACTTATTCCACTTTCTCAATTGTTTATATTATCAATTTTTTATTTACATCTTTTTAATCAGTAGGAGAGGCAGTGCCCATGACCCTTCCCAAGGCCCTTGAAGCTCTGGGAGGAAAGTATTCTCAAAGTGGAAACCCAAACCAAATGTTTGCAACAGAGCGAACTCTGCTACATGCCCCTATGGTCCCAGATAATGGTGTTAAATCAATCACTGGATTAAGTAACCCACCCAATTGAGCTACACAGCATGACGTGAACTCAGAACACAAAGCTAAAACAAATACCACAAGGGACCAGTCAAATGTAACAATTGTGCCGAACTAGTGATCTGAATTGGTACTTTTTCTATTCAACCCTGAAAGGATAAAAGGCATAGTTGACTTTAACAGGATTTGAAGTGCCAAGTGTCAGGCGAAATATTGCAAAGCATTCTAATCTGAAATTCTAACAACTTTGCTACTTACTGTTTTTATTAATTGTTGAAGACAAACACTTGTTTCTTGAGATTCAACTGTTTCTACTCAAATGATTTTAAATTCTGGGCACAACTACATGTAAAGGATAGAGTGAAGTTGGTTTTTAATTCACCCCAGTTTTGACTGTCTTTATTTTATCTCTTTCAACCCAGAAATGAAAGGCAAAGTTAGCTCCGAACAGCTTTCAACCCAGAATCTAAACAGTCAGATGTTTTCTTTTTCTCTTTCACACACTCACACACAGAGTTATGTTCTTACAAGTCAGTCATAAGTTATGTTCTTACAAGAAGATGCCTATGTTGTTTGCAGAGCCATCTAGTCTAGAATGGTTGACATAAAACTGGGGTGATGTCAGGTATGCAGCAAGACCACATGGAATGAGGCAGCCCATTGTAAAATCATGTCTCAAGAAGAAGTCAAGGAAGTTGTGGCATAGTATACCATGACTTTTTCTGCTATTAATTTCTCCAAAATTTACAAATAAATCATCCATGCAGCTAATAATCCAATCCAATCATAGGCAATCTGTGACCTGCAAAACTTTGGCTTGTCTAATGAAAAATTACCTTGAATTTTTCTTAAGAGTGTAGCCAACCTGGTGATGAGCCACTTCTCATGTGGCCTACTTCTCAAAAAAAAGGCTGCCCATGTCTAATCATTCCATATAGTTCTCTCAGAACTCTCATATGACACACAAACATGAGAACTAACATTTCTCTACTGTACTGTTAGACCCTCGTACATCAAAACCGACAGGCGAGTCCATCATAAGAGTGTGCACATGTGATGTGTGCATGTCCCCTAAAACCAGTGACCAACAGAATGGACTTTGATTAAAGCACCAATCAGTCAAAATAGTGGTGTTAAACTAAGTAACAGGTTAGGCAAAAACGAAAACTGGAACCATCTATCTGATGGACCCTCACACAGATTATGTTTAACCAAGGTCATTCACAAAGCTTCTGTTGATTTAAAGCTATAGTAAAAAAAAAAAATGTTGCTAGGATGTCATGTCTTGAGATTATACCTGAACACTTATAATTATGATGCAAACTTCTTATTCATCCAGTCATTTATGTTGGTATGTGATTTCTGTTTAAAGTTTCAACACATTTTTTAATTGGAAGGGTGTAGAGTCTGATATATATATTTGTCCATTCTTTTGCGTAACATCCATTTTCCCATGCTATCATGGGTTATCAGATGGTTTCACCATGTGAGACCATGTCCAGAGTAAACACTACAAGTTTGATGGAGAATGGTGTATATTTAAAGCAGTATTTTATGTATATTTAAGGCAGTATTTTATGAGCAAATACTCTTCTTGTCACCAGCTCTGATATGCTTCCAATTGTGATTTATTATTTCACTGGTCTTTCAAAATGAAAAACAACAGTTACAATGTCGACAAGGAATGTAAACATCACATTACCTTTTGCTCAGATGGCAACAAGCAAAGATGTGGAAGGTCAATATTCATGTGCATACATGCATGCACAAACACACATATATTTATGTGTGTGTTATCTCAGGTTGTAAACTTGTATCTTAAAATGTCTTAGTTATAACACATACTCTCTCTTTGAAAAATCCAGCTCATTAATAAATATATTTTACATGTATCACACTGCACCTAACACTGCTGCTGCTACCACTGTTGCTGCTACCACTACTACTACTACTACTACTACTATTACTACTGCTACACATAGACAGGCAATAATGAAAGTGATGGTATGCAGATGGTACTGTTCACATCAGTTGGAATCTCTCTTAACTTTAAATAAACTACTCTGCCATTGTTTTGAGATACCACCCATCCACTCAGCCATACGCCCACAATAATACAAATCAGAAAGGCTTCCAGACTTTTCTTTTATAAACATATACAAGCATTAACTGGTTAACTTGTTTACTGGTTTCTTTTCTTTACATTTTTTTTTTCATTGCTTTCAAAGAGTTACAAGAATAACATTAACAATGACAGCAACAACCAACATCAATACAAACAACACCAATGACAATACAAATACCAACAACATGAATAGTGTTGAGAAATAGCAGTCAAATCATACCATGTCAAAGTGAAGGACACATTAATTAATGTAGTCCCGGATGCACTGTGTCAGATTAGAAGAGAGATAGTCACATTTGGAAAACCTTGGATCATAGGCCTCCTGAATGAGAGCTTACCTGGGATGACATAACAACAACACTAACAACAATACTAACAACAACACTAAGAGATGCATGTGAATGGAAGAATGAATAAATGAATGCAGTGCTGTTTACCTTTATTTACAAATGCTGACCTATGTATGGCTGAAAGAAAGCAGACATGGAGTCACTTAGCATTATAGGGGAAGAGAGGAGAAAGAAAGGGGTTATAGGAGTGGACTAGAGAGAGAGAGAGGGGGGGAGACTGAGGGAGGAAATGATAGCAAGAGCAGAGAAGATGATTTTAAACAGATACACATAGAGGCACACCCTTCCCTTGTATTATGGCCTTGTAATCCTGAAAATCTTGCCTCATGAAATTCTGTAATGCTTCCAATATAACAAGGGATGGCTGTACAGTAAAAGTCCTTACAACAAAATGTCAACAGACAGAAACATTTGTGGAGGTTAAAGCAACTGGGGAAAAAAAAGTTCCCCTCTTCATTTTGCCTCCAACAAAGCAGAGATTGGCTGTTTACAAGAAAACCTTTTATCTTCTGCTTAAATCAGATACATCATAGCTTCTACTGTGGTGATATAAATCGATGACCAGTGTTGTGATAATAATAATTAACATACTCTCAGTTATAAGTGTATGTGATATACAACAGTTTACTCTGATATATGTATCTATCATATCTAAGAACTATGTGAGATATACTATAGTATACCGTGATATCATTTAACTTATCTGCTACAACTGCATGTAATACATCACAGTTTACTGTGACAATATCATGTTCTGCTACAGAGCAACTCTGAAGCTTAGGAGTTAAGAATAAATTACCTTTCTAACATCACACCTCCACCATGATCATTTCTTGCTCAGCACATGACACACATCGTTTAACATCTGCTTTCCATGCTAGCATGGGTTGGACGTGTACAGAAATCATTATTATCGCTACTGATGTACATAGAAGGCCAGGTCTACCATACAGTAGTAGTTCTCCATACACCTTAAGTATGTATCATTTGTGAAGACAATTGCTTCTGTACCTGTCCAAACTTATCAATGGTATCCACATAAAACAATGAAATAACCTCTGTGCAATAACTTCATGCATTGGGCCTCACAGAGACCATTGGCATTATGTTGTGCTTGAGAAGACCCGTCTAGCCGAGCAAAATTGCAGTCATGACAGATACCGGTGTCACACAAATGGAATCCATGCCAGTGGCATGTAAAAGCACCTATTACACTCTCATAGTGGTTGGCACTAGAAAGGGCATCCAGCTGTAGAAAACCATGCCAAATCAGACTAGAGTCTGGTGCAGCCTTCCAACTTGCCAGCTCCAGTCAAACCGTTCAACCCATGCCAGCATGGACAACGGACGTTAAATGATGATGATGATGTAGTTGCTTAACTTACTAGAAATATCACTCATATCTTCAAACAAAAAAGTAAAGGTATATATATACTAATAATATAATAATAATATATAACAACATATATATATATATATATATATATATATATATATATACACATATATATATAGGTGCAGGAGTGGCTGTGTGGTAAGAAGCTTGCTTCCCAACCACATGGTTCCAGGTTCAGTTCCACTGCGTAGCAATTTGGGCAAGTGTCTTCTACTATAGACCGATAGAATAAGTACTAGGCTTACAAAGAATAAGTTCTAGAGCTGATTTGTTCAACTAAAGGCGGTGCTCCAGCATGGCCAAAGTCAAATGACTGAAACAAGTAAAAGAAGAAAAGAAAAAGAATATATATATAAAAGTATATATATATATATATATATCAGATAATGTGCTCCTAGATACACTACATTCAATTAAATGACAGGATGATCACATCAGGAACACTTTTGATTACTGGTTTGTTCAATCAGTATTGACCAGAGAATAAATAACAATGGATAGCTAGATAAACTGGGCCATTAACAGTTAAATGGTTTTGCTAGAGATAAAATGAATCATTGACCCATGTAGAAAATAATTTAGTGCTTTAAAAGCATGACCAGTTGTGACTTTCTTAATAGATTAGGCTAACAAAAAGTAAAATAAACTTATAATCTGAACAGTCCTTGGTCACCTTGGAAACTGCTCTTGTGCTAAAAAAAATCTTGCCCAACTATCATCTGTTTAACTTACATTCAAGAGGGTTCCAGCCATCAAAAGCTATGGGTGCTGTCCTTTCTCACTAGCATTCAATATATTTTAAGTTTGTTCAGAAATAAATAATTTTAAAACAATGAATTTGTCAAATCTCATCTATAGCAGATATTTTTCAGTTTGACCCAGAACAAAAGAGGCATGTAAGTTATTTATTACATAACAAGACACCAAGATTATATTTATGGAATATAAGGCTGTTTACGGCCAATGAAAGTGCATAATGGAGAAACAAGAATTTGAAAATATGAAAGGAAAAAAAAGAGGAGAGTGGACAGGTTAATAAATAAACAAAATCATAAAAGAAAGCTGATCTGCTTCCCTCCATCATCAGCATTTTTATTAGAGAGAAATAAATTAATCTTTCAACTTAATGAAATATCTTTATGATTCCTATTTGTTCTATTGCCATCATCACTACACAACTTCACATCACACCAGCAACATCACAAGACACTGAGGAAGCCTCTACATGGTTGCATCATCAGCAGCAAGAAATCACAGCCAAATCTTCCTCACAAACTACTACTCAACCAGTTAAATATAGAGAATAAACTAATACTAATAATAATATATCGAAAAGGAAAATGTGAATGGTCACAGCTTGAGTTCTGGTTAGTATTTTTCATCAGACAAAAATTAATTTTCCCAACATGTGCAAAGGATGTTAGAGAATGACAGTTGCAGAGCTACTAGACTGTAAATAAGAAGACCATGCCCATTTTCACTGTGGCCACCACATGAATCTAAAGGTGAATAGAAATGAAATGGGCAGTGAAGAGAGTGTCACATTCACACCATTACATTGCACCCACATATGACTTGATTCATCACCAAAGTATGCCAGACTATGTAGTAAGGTTGTCAGGTTAGGTGAAGACATCATATGGATCTGTGGATCATATCTCATAGTTTAACTAAGCACTTGCATGTTGTAAGACTACTTGATCTAGGCTGACCTTGTGTCACATGCCAACAGACAATTGCTATAATAATAATTTTTCAAACAAAATAAATAAACCAATTCATAAACAATGCAATAAACAAAATATATAGCAAACAATAAAACAAAGATTTTAAATATTTCCCCAATTATGAGACATATATTAAATTTCAATGGTATGACATGTTGGGATGCATATGTGTTTGTCTGTGAGGTGTGTGTGGGGGTACAGTATGTATTTGTGTGTGGTTTACAGAACGTGTCTGTGTGAATACAATGTTTGTGTGTGCAGTGTACCATGTGTATGATGTAGTTTGCATGTGCATGTGTGTATAGTGTATATTGTATATGTCTATGAGTATGCTGTGTATGTAGAAGTGTAGAACTGTCTTGTGTAGTTAAGTATTTATGTATGTGTTTGTGGTATGTATAGTGTATGTGCAAGGGAGTATATGAGTGTGTATGTACTGTATACAATGTGTATATATATATATATATATAATATATATATATATACACATATATATATATATATATATATATATATATATATACACATATATATATATATATATATATATATATAACAGTGTAACTGTGCAGACAACATACAGTGTGTATGTGTTTATACTATGTATTAAAGACCTGTTGTCTGGGATGGTTGCATAGGCAATAACTATCTAGACTAAAACAACAATAATTATTGGTGACACATAAAAGCACCCGTGCCACTGACACATTAAAAGTACCTGTGCCAGTGACATACTAAAGGCACCTGTGCCGGTAACACGTTAAAGGCACCTGTGCCAGTGACACGTTAAAGGCACATGTACCAGTGACACATAATAGACATCTGTGCCTGTGACACATGAAAGGAATCCAGTATACTCTGCGGAGTGGTTGGCATTAAGAAGGGCATCCAACCATAGAAACCAAACCAAATCAGACTGAAGCCCAATGAAGCTCTCCAGCTTACCAACTCCAGTCAGACCATCTAACCCATGCCAGCTTCAATAACAGATGCATGATGATGATGATGAAATATAAAGTATCTCCTCCTATATTGACAATATGCTCTGACAACTTGTCACCATCATTATTGTCTTCTTTCTAGCTATTCCCACCCTTATATAATGTGGGGTAGCTATGTATTCCTCTACTGCAAGACACCTATGCCTACTTGCCTATCATAATTTAAGTTCTCATCACCTTGCATAAAACCACCTCCCTCTCTACTACAACTCCATTCAGTTGAATGGTTGTTATCCTTATCTTGCAAGCTACTTGGTGACCTCACTAGTGCTGGTGCCACAAAAGCATCCAGTACACACTGTAAAGTGATTGGCTTTATGAAGGGCAACTAGGCATGGAAACATTGCAGCTCACTGATTCCTGCTGAACAATCCAACCCATGCTGGCATAGAAAATGGTCATTAAATGACGATGATGATGATGATGAAGCAAATCATTTAAAATTTATTATAAAAATGCTAATTTTATATAAGTATCAATAAATAACTAATATTTTGATGTTAAGCAAGCAAAATTCTACCATGTTTTTCAACCTCAATGTATATATTATATGTAAAATTATTAAATCTATATTCCAAAAGTGAAGCTACAAAATGTATCAAATATAGTGTTATAAAGGCAGAAAGTATTCTGTCTCTTGCGAAGTGTCATTACAGAGTGAAGATTAAACATATGGTCATACAGTGTATGTTTGTCTCTGGTGATTAGATTATTTTTACAGATGTATTTTATTATGTGCGAGTGTATATAAAAGTAATAATGAATATCATGCAAGTGTGTGTGTGTGTGTGTGTATACATATATATACATATATATATATATCAATTCCGTAAACCAGGAGAAAATTAAAAAACATTTACCCTGTAATTTCTTATACGATGCACCGTTTCATCTACTGTTTAATGGTAAACTAACCTGATTAAATTAAATCAAGCCAATCTTCCATAGGCCCTTAGAATCGTCAGTAAGAAATAGCCAAGTCGGAACAGATATTTTCACGAGGCATTTCTGTCCCTGCCTCGGCAATATCTGACCTAAAATTTTCAAATCATCGCACTCGCGCCAAATTTATCCGCAGCAAATAAATATAAGCCGCCGATTCCATTACGGAATTAACCAGAAAATTCATAATTAATCAATATAGGGTGGCAAAAAATTTTGTAGAATTTTTTTGCCACCAGCGGCCTAGTGGGAAAAAATTAAATAGTCATAGACCATTTTTAAGTTCAACATCACAATCAAGGAACGGCCATAATAGGCCATTCACCCACTAGAAATAACAGTTATTTTGCGGTTGAAGCTTTGGCTGTTATTTCTGTTATTTCTAGCGAGTGCGATGATTTGAAAATTTTAGGTCAGATATTGCCGAGGCAGGGACAGAAATGCCTCGTGAAAATATCTGTTCCGACTTGGCTATTTCTTACTGACGATTCTAAGGGCCTATGGAAGATTGGCTTGATTTAATTTAATCAGGTTAGTTTACCATTAAACAGTAGATGAAACGGTGCATCGTATAAGAATTACAGGGTAAATGTTTTTTAATTTTCTCCTGGTTTACGGAATTGATGTTATTTTGCGGTTGAAGCTTTGGCTGTTATTTCTAGTGGGTGAATGGCCTATTATGGCCGTTCCTTGATTGTGATGTTGAACTTAAAAATGGTCTATGACTATTTAATTTTTTCCCACTAGGCCGCTGGTGGCAAAAAAATTCTACAAAATTTTTTGCCACCCTATATTGATTAACTATGAATTTTCTGGTTAATTCCGTAATGGAATCGGCGGCTTATATTTATTTGCTGCCGATAAATTTGGCGCGAGTGCGATGATTTGAAAATTTTAGGTCAGATATTGCCGAGCAGGGACAGAAATGCCTCGTGAAAATATCTGTTCCGACTTGGCTATTTCTTACTGACGATTCTAAGGGCCTATGGAAGATTGGCTTGATTTAATTTAATCAGGTTAGTTTACCATTAAACAGTAGATGAAACAGTGCATCGTATAAGAAATACAGGGTAATGTTTTTTAATTTTCTCCTGGTTTACGGAATTGATGTTATTTTGCGGTTGAAGCTTTGGCTGTTATTTCTAGTGGGTGAATGCCTATTATGGCCGTTCCTTGATTGTGATGTTGAACTTAAAAATGGTCTATGACTATTTAATTTTTTCCCACTAGGCCGCTGGTGGCAAAAAAATTCTACAAAATTTTTTGCCACCCTATATTGATTAATTATATATATATATATATATAGTCAGTGGATCATAAATCCCAAAAAGAAGTACACTCTAAAAGTTAGGGCAGTAATGTATTTACATGAAGTTAAATATGTTAGCATTATGGATGCGAAACCATTAGCCACTCTATGACCTGACATAATTTTGACTTCATGTAAATATAATATATATATATATATATGTGTGTGTGTGTGTGTGTGTGTGTGTGTGTGTGTGTGTGTGTATGTAGGCGTATATGTGCGTACCTGTGTGTATGTGCGTGCGTGCATGTATGTGTGCGTGCATGTGTGCATGTGTTTGTAATTATATATATATATTATATATATATATATAATATATATATATATATATACACATACATTTGTATATATACACATATATACATACATTTGTGTGTATATATATATATATACATACATATTCTTATATTCTTTCTTTTATTCTTTTACTTGTTTCAGTCATTTGATTGTGGCCATGCTAGAGCACCACCTTTTAGTTGAGCAAATCGGCCCCACAAATTATTCTTTGTAAGCCTAGTACTTATTCTATCGGTCTCTTGCCGAATCACTAAGTTACGGGGATGTAAGCACACCAGCATCGCCTGCTAAGTGATGTTTTGGGGTGGACAAACACAGACACACAAACACACACCCATATATATACATATATACAACAGGCTTCTTTCAGTTTCTTTCTACCAAATTCACTCACAAGGCTTTGGTCGGCCTGAGGCTATAGTAGAAAACACTTGCCCAAGGTGCCATGCAGAGGGACTGAACCTAGAACCATGTGGTTGATAAGCAAGCTACATTTTATAGAAATTTTAAAAGTTATGTATTTAAACAAAATATAAAGTATCATATATTCAACATGATCATCAGTATATATAATTGTATTTTTATACAGCTGTACGTGTGTGTGTGTACATATGTATGTAAACAGACACTAATACTCTAATTTAGCAGATTCTATCAAACAATCCAACCCATGCTAACATGGAGAGTAGGCAGTAACTGATCAAACAACATGACATTGTGAAACTAGGCAGAATGGTACAATCCATGCATTCTGTTTCTGTCTGCTCAATTTCACTCACAGGAAGTGAGTCAACTTGAAACTATGGCAAAGGCGACATGCTCAATATTCCCTGCAGCAGAATTAAAGCCAGGACATCATGATTGTAAAACAAACTTAACTTGGACATAGCCACTGGTGAAGGTGTATCCTGTGGTACGGTAGATGGGTGTTAAGATGTTAGGGAATTGGTAGGTGGAGAGCTACTGAAGAAGGAGTACAGAAGGTGTTCAAGTGTGGTAATAGAGCAGCTAGGGGTGATAGGTGCAGTGTACAGGTAAACAGGTGGTATAGTGTAGGTACTTAGTCCCAGGCCAGTTACTGAGTGAACAAATCTGCTAATAAAAGACATTCCAGTCATAATCCTCTCATCCTTCTCTTGGGCATTGCATATCTAGGACTACATTAGCCAATGTATTCCTCTTTTTTCAAGACTGCACAGTATGATATGCGATGCGGAGGGGGGAATGATCTGTTCTTTCTAGCAGGTTAAATCCTCTTGTTGGTATGGCATAGTACAGTGGTACAGAAGAGTACTATATGGCAACTAAGGAATAGCAAGAGGATTTATAGCTGTGGCTTTAGAGTTGTAGTAGTAGCACTGTTGCTGCTGCTACTACGAGTAGCACCAAAATATATCAAAGTAGGTAAAAGCATCAGCTGTATAAAATGTAGTAGTGGTGCTGGCTTCAGTAGTAATAGCAGAAGCATTGATGGTGGCAGTAGTGGTGGTAATAATCTTCTAAGACTAGCACAAGGCCACATATTTTGGGGAAGGGATGTCATTAAATCAAACTTTCAGCTGATTCTTGTTTGATATTATCACTGACTCCAGGAGGATAAAAGGCAAAAGTTTACAGGAGCATATTTTGAACTCAGAACAAAGGGATGTAACTAAATACTGCAAAGAGTTATATTGCTTCATTGCCCTTAGTCAATCCACCACCCTTGACCAATTAAGCAAAGAAGTCATTAATAAGGGATCACATCGGCTGTTGGGAAAAGATCCAACAAGAATGTTCCTGTCAGCTAATGATATTTAATAATGAACTGAAATTTGGAAACAATATAGAGAGTGTTAGGGCAGTAATGTATTTACATGAAGTTAAATATGTTAGCATTATGGATGCGAAACCATTAGCCACTCTATGACCTGACATAATGATCTTTGAGGGCAACCTATTTAACCTACTTAACAAATAAAAGAGGTTTTTAAACTTCAATTCCCATTCACTGCCACCTAGTTTGCCACAAATAACAGGGAAATGTCTTGTTTTTTGATAGGAAAGGGTTGGAGGTCTATATCAAAACAAGGGACACATGTGTACATTGTGTAAAGTGTGGTAAGGAAAAAGTGGGGTGGCACCTTTGTAGTGTGTTTTAGGTGTACAGTTTTGACAAAATATATTAAATGGACTGTAGAATGAGACATGAGATGTTTGGGATAATTGCTGAAATAAAAGCAACTCGACCCATAAAACAAAACAAAAGCATTATAGTTTAAATATTAATCATAAAATTAGGCTAAGTAGATTAAAAAAGAATGACAACAGAAATGGGTGGGGTGGGGGTTGAAAATGTTTGCACAAATCAACAGCAATGACAGCATAAACCAAATGTACGAACCTAATGTTGATAACAATGGTTGTTTGATACTTGGTACATGTGGAGGTGTAGAAGTACTACTAAATTCAGAAGTACTTAGTCGAGATTTTGTTGACGGTACATGATTGCCAATTGTATAAGACCCTGATAGAGTAGGTGATGTTTTAGATACTGAAATATAAAAGACAGAGAACATTATAAATGGCTTGAAAAAGAAATGAAAAGATGTTGAACAGCAAACAAATAGGTAAAAATGTTCAACGGTTGGCAAAGATAGCCGACATACAATAGGTCGAATAGTAGACAATAAATAAAACAGCAGGTAATACAACAGACAATTGGTAAAACTAACAGATAGTTATCTGTGTGGTGACAATTAGTAATATAGCCAACTGTTGTAAAATAACAGAAAATACATAACAAGCTGTCAGTTTTTTATTTATTTCTTTATTGCCCACAAGGGGCTAAACACAGAGGGTACAAACAAGCACTGACAAAGGGATTAAGTCGATTACATCGACCCCAGTGCGTAACTGGTACTTAATTTATCGACCCTGAAAGGATGAAAGGCAAAGTCGACCTTGGCGGAATTTGAACTCAGAATGTAACGGCAGACAAAATACCGCTAAGCATTTTGCCCGGCGTTCTAACGTTTCTGCTAACAGTTTCTGTCTACTAATTTCACCGATAAAGCACTGGGTGGCTTGAGGTGCTCCACAAAGCGATTGAATCGAAACCCACATGGTTACAAAGCAGACTTTGCAACCACACAACCTTGCTTAAATTTTTTTTAATTATATTGTTTCCTATCAATATCCTATCCATTTGTTTTCTATTTGTAAATTGCTGTTTTTGTAGTATCAAGTTGATTTTCTTTTGAGAAAAATGTTGGGTGAAGATCAGAATATTTGTAGTCACTTCTCCATGTGGAGACAATGCAAAGAAGAAATAAAATCTGCCAAAAGGAAAAAAATTAGTAAATCTTATTTTTCTATGTCTGAATCCCAAACTTTCTGAAACTATCTGTATGTAAGCTCTATAGAACACGGTTTCCTGTAATAAAACCCTTGAAAAGGGAGGGGAAGCAGTAGAACCAAAAGGAGGAAGAGGAAGCAGAAGGGCCAAAAGGAGGAAGAGGAAGCAGAAGGGCCAAAAGGAGGAAGAGGAAGCAGAAGAGCCAAAGGGAGGAAGAGGAAGCAGAAGAGCCAAAGGGAGGAAGAGGAAGCAGAAGAGCCAAAAGGAGGAGGAGGCAGAACAGGCAGAAATGGAAGAGGAAAAAGGTGGTGAGGAGAGGGGGCAGAAGATGAGGAGGAGAGGGGGGCAGAAGAAAATATGGCAAGGCAGGAGGAAAGGAGGATGAGCAGGGGGGAAAGGGGGAGGAGAGGAAGAAAGAATATGGGGAGAGAAGGAGAGTAAGGCAATAGAGGAACATAAAGACAAACAAATGCTGCCAAGCATTTTACCCAAGTGGGCTAACAATTCTGCCAGTTTGCTACGGCTAGTAATGAAAATTGAACTCAATGCTAGAAATAAGATATTAGGTATAAAAAATAGACTAGCCATTCCAGTTATAAATTATGTTAACATTACACACTGGAAGAGAAC
Organism: Octopus sinensis; assembly: GCF_006345805.1. NCBI lineage: Eukaryota > Metazoa > Mollusca > Cephalopoda > Octopoda > Octopodidae > Octopus > Octopus sinensis. The sequence continues at coordinate 29,753,396 of NC_043003.1, forward strand.
TGAAAAACAAAACTTAGAAAACTCAGGAAACTACTAACAACATTCCAAAACCCATTGCTCCAAAGCTTATATAGGTGGAATATACCTCAGTCACACACAGGAGGTATGGAGTCTGGTAGAAATAGAGAGTCACTAATGAGAGAATGCCTAGAAAAACATTAAAAAGCAAGCAAAGGAAGCTGATAAATGTAATAAATAAACATGTTAGAAATAGAGAAAAAAACTTTTCTCTATTAGGAAATATGAAGGCACAAACAGGAAACTAACTGCACTGAAATAACAGATTTAGATAAAGACAAAACAACTGAAGAAGATTAAAAGAAAAACAGGCATAGGCATGGTTGTATGGTTAAGAAATTTGCTTACCAACCACATGATTTCAGGTTCAATCCCATTGTGTGACACCTTGGGAAAGTGTCTACTACTATAGCAACAGGCTGGCCAAAGCTTGGTGGACGGACTAGGTAGATGGAAACTGAAAGAAGCTCCTTCATACGTGTGTGTGTGTGTATATGCATATATATGTATGAGTGCGTGTACATATATATTTATATGTGAAGGTGTGTATGCTTCTGTCAGGGGATAGTTGTAAATGAGTGCCACTGTCATACAGTGTTGCTCATTTCCAATATTCTATGGAAACATGTCTGGCCATGGGAAATATTACCTTGCTTAGAAACAGGTGAGGGCTGGCAACAGGAATACCTGCCTCAATAAACTCTGTCAAACCCATATAAGCATAGAAAAGTGAACATTAAAGTGATAATGACAACAATAACGAAACAGAATTCTAAGATATTTAAAAAGAGAAAAACTACTCTATCATGGTCAATATCTCGCAAATCTTGAAACAGAGAGGAAGTGAGCCAGATTGAAAGTTAAAAATGGCTCAAAAGTTCTGTGCTAAAAACAGAAACAGAATGTCTGATTGCAGCTGCACAACACCAAGGCCTAGCCACAAACAACTGCAAATATAAAGCAGTCAAAGAAGATGCTGACATCAAGTGCAATGAGGCATTTGACCACATCACCTCCTGCTGCCCAGTCTTTATGAAATACAAATATGTAGACATTTTGAATTGGCAGCTTTGTCCAATGGTCAATATGCCAACACTTCATGTAACACAAACATAAAACACAAACAATATACCCCTGTACTTCACCACCACCCAACAAAATAAGGACACGTTTCACATTGCATATACTCTGCAAGACAGAAGAAATACAAAAATACTTGCAGAAACAAGTTAAATTCCATCACAAAGTAAAAATAGTGTAGTGTAGTAACATTGATCTACATCTCCAAAACACAATACTGCATATAACTTAGAAACACAGAGGTGCACCTGGTGTTGCAGTAGAAGTATGTATGAAATTATCAAAATAAAAATTCCTTTTATGGTCCATAAGGGCCCAATATGTTAACCCTTTCAATACCATATTTCAGTTGGTTTCAACTGATTTCGAAAATCATGAAGAATTAAGTAAAAGAAATTTTGATAGAAAGTTTTAATGAAGTTCATTTTAAAACAAGAAGTTTGATTCATAGAATTAGGGGTGATCTCAGGTTAGTATCAAAAGGGTTATGGACAGTATAAGAACATTGACCATGTGCAAGCAGGATAGTTTCATGACTTCCACATCCTGGACAAATTTGGTTGCTGGTGTTTCCATTCCTATAGAGTTTGCCCTAAATAGGCCATTCCACCTTGTAGCACTGCCAGGGCAAGGACTTTTGAAAAATGCTAATCCCTCACCTGAAAGTTCTCCAGAAGATACGGTACAGACTGTTCTTTGAGGCCTAGAATGGTTTCCAGGTCACAGTCATTAATACTCTCCACAAACTCTCTATGGAATGCAAGACTAGTCATTCTGCTCACAATTTATTCCCAATTTTCCTTCACCTGGAGGTTCAGTTTGAATCACATTAAAGCACCTTAACTGAACCCTCAAACCAATAATAGCAAATACCACTGGCCAGCATAGACGACCTTCTCCTGGTAACAAGTTACAAGCCCACCAACATATCATAGTAGATATGTGATCACATAATTTTGTGACATTCTCCCAGTAAGATGCCAGTCACCTTGATTTCTCAGGTGTTTGACACATGACACTGATGTCAACTTCACTGCATATGCAAAACAATATACCCCTCAATGTCTCCAACATCTTCCTGTCTCCAAACTTACAGGTGAGATAGTACTGGGATCTCAACAAATCTCTACATCTGAAAATTGCTGGCCTTGCACCTAAATTAGAAACATCATCATTATTATTATTATAATAATAATGATAATAATTATAAGGCAGCAGGCTGGCAGAATTGTTAGCACACCAGGCAAAATGCATCACAACAATTTTGTCCATCTCTATGTCCTGAGTTCAAATTCCGCTGAGGTTAACTTAGCCTTCTGTTCATTCTGGATCAATAAAATAAGTATCAGTTAAGTACTGGGGTCAATGTAATCAACTAGCCCCCATTCTCAAAATGTCAAGCCTTGTGCTTATAGTAGAAAGGATTATTATAATTGCTGCCACCACTGCTACAACAAGCACCAAATTTTTTTCATTATTATTATCTGAATTTAAATCCTGTGTCAGCTTTAGTGTTCATTCTTTAGGGGCTCAATAGAATACGTACAAGTCAAAAGATAGAGTCTTGTGCTTGTGTATGCAAAAAATCTTGACCATTGTTGTTACTATTATTAACACTAACAGGAAAGTTACTGAAAACAGGATATTTGAATTCCCTCTGTATTACTCCTGCCAAAACAATGTTTCCTTATTATCCATTAAACCTTCCTGATAGGAGGGGTTTATAGAAACAAAACAAAAAGCTTCCTTTTTTTTTGCTATAAAACAAAAACATTGTTAAGATGATGCCAGCCATCTTAATCCAGATTTGTTTTATCATAGAAATATTATCAAAAATTCAAGTTCTACTTACATCTCGCTACTTCTTCTAATTTGAGCACTAATGATTTTCTGGCTAGTTTTACTTCTGCTTTCGGATGGTCAAATTCTTCCCTCACCCACATGTATGGACTGACCTGGGTTTGTCGTTCTGTCGGGGGTTTCGGTGAACTGTACAACCTGCAACAAATGAAGAATTTATTAATATTAAATTCTGATAAATATATGCCATCCCCAAATCACTTCTTTATTTTCTTTTTCCTAAATAATCCATAACAGAGAACAGATTATCATTAGCACCACCACCATCATGACTGTCATAATCATCATCATCATCATCATCATTACTATCATTATCACTACTATCTCTGTCATGGTGATCATCATTATTATCATCATCATCATCATCTTTACAACTATCACTACTATCATTATCATCATCATCATCACTTTAGATCTGCTTTCCATGCTGACATGGGTTGGACAGGTTATCACAATTCAAGTCAATTCATAGGAGTTACTGCATTCATTGCCACTTGTATGTGTCACTTTGGCTTGGTTTCTACAACTGGGTGCCCTTTTTATTGCCAACCACTTTACAGCATGTACCAGTTGCATTTTCTCGTGACATCAGCACAAGAGAGACTGATAAGACCTCAGCAAAACAAGGACCTCATAATTCTATGCTTCATTCATTTGTTTGCCATCCACTTTGAAGACACATTTTTCATGGCACCAGCATTAGGGAGGTTGTCAAGTCATAGGCAAGATAGAGCTAGGGAACACCTCATCTCTATAGCTACTCACTCACTCATCAAGCACTCTATGATGCCATTACCAATTATATGTGTGTGTGCGTGTGTGTGTGTATACATATATATAATTACCAATTAACACTTTTGTCTAAAGTCAATATGGAATGGACAAGTCTGCAATTTGGAACCTTCCGTATTACAATATTGATGATGATAATGACAATAATGATTTCAATGACAACAGTGCAATAGCATAATTCATTAAAAAAGAAAGATAACTAATTTCAACAAAAATGGCAACTCTATGGAGCAGAAATGCATTGATGAGGAAGACAAAATTAGCATTTCTCCAACAAAAACAAGAAATAGAAGTGACAAATGTTATGAAATTCTACCAAATTTGCTCCCCAATTATGATTATAGCTACCACTAGAACCTACAGATGTACAAACACAAACTGAACAAAGGAGAGCATACAATATATCTGGGATTCCACAGTATTCAATGTATGATTAACCACTGTGTGTCAGAGCATGCAGTATGATCATCCCTTAAAGTTATATAAAGAGAGGTATGGCATATCTGTAGCTATCAACCTGTAGATTGTATCTAATCATTTGGTTGTCTATATACATACTTTATTTTGATAGTTAGTGAGAAGCCTTATGGAGAGCTCGCCCATTTCATGAATCTGGACAGTACATCTAGACCTATGAAACATGCAAGCTCTCAGCAGAGACCCTCACTATCAAAATAAAGAATAGACTCTACATAGCTGTGTATTGAGTCCCCATTTAAACTATGGATTCCCAGATCTATGCCAGGTATATTCCACATATACCTACATGATATAGAGCTCTGATCGATCAAATCCAACAAACTGGCAAGTGTTTCATTAATTACATTCTAGTGTTCAAATTTAGATTCAGACTACTGATCAGGGGCCAGATATTAAACAAAAACCAGTAGAGCACCAGACAAAACAGTAGAGTACTGAAAAAGAAAGTGAGTACTATACAAAACAGTAGAGTACCGCATAAAACAATAGAGAATCATACAAGATAACTGAGAATTATGCAAAACAGAGTACCTTACAAAATGGCAAAGTATCACACCAAACAGAGTACTATACAAAACAGCAGAGTACCATAGAAAACGTCTTACACTACCTACAACCCACCAGATGATCAAATGTTACTGACACTGATTTTTCCTTTCAATTTTCTAGGTTTGATAAAATAATTGGCAAACAAGTACCAAGTTCAATTAATTACGAGTAATTGTACACCCTCTCTTACAATCATCATCATTATCATTATCAAGGAGCTGCATTGGTAGAATCATAAGAGCACCAGACAGTCTCTTGTGGCATTTCTTTTAACTGTGAGTTCAAATCCTACTGAAGTTAACTTTACATTTTACCCAGCCAGAGTCAATAAAGTACCAGTTAAGTACTGGATCAATGTAATAGACTAGACTCCATTCCTCTTCCCAATTTCTAGCCTTGTGTTTATGTGAGACACTTATTACTATTACTGTTGTCATTAGGACGGTGGGTAGAGCATCAGAAAAAAAGTGTTTTGTCACAGCAGAATTGATACCAGTGCTGGTGCCATATAAAATAAAAATCACTCATTCTGGTGCCATGTTAAAAGCAGTGGTGCTGGTGCCACATAAAAAGCACCCAGTACACTCTGTAAAGTGGTTGGTATTAAGAAGGGCATCCATCTGTAAAAGCCATTCCAGAACAGTCAATGGAAACTGGTGTGACCCCTGACCTTATCAGCTCCTGTCAAATCATCCAATCCATGCCAACATGGAAAGCAGACATTAAATGATGATAAGGATGAGGATGATGATGAAGCAGGGAAGTACTGGGGTCGATGTAACTGACTAACCTCCTCCACCTGAATTGCTGGCCTTGTACCAAAATTTGAAATCATTATTATCATTATTATTGGTATTTTGTCTGTCCTCACATTCTGAGTTCAAATGCCTCCAGGGTCGACTTCACCTTTCATCCTTTTAGAGTCAATAAATTAAGTACCAGTTATGCACTGGAGTCAATGTAATCAACTGATCCCCTCCCCCAAAATTTCAGGTCTTGTGCTTATAGTAGAAAGGATTATTATTATTATTATTATTTCTACTACAATTATCTACTATTATACCCACACCCACATTATCGATGAAATAAAGGATCAGCTATATACTGAGATTGGTAAAATCAAATATACCTCTTCCCAAAAACCAAAATTGTCTGGCCTTGTGCCTAGGTTAAAAAAAATAAAAAGAAAAGAAAAAGAGTATTACTATTCCTCGTTGTTCTATTTCTGAAAGCTCTTAAAAAAAATAGAGGGAGCTGTGCTATTTTCCTATTTAAGATTGGTATCTTCTACAGTTGCAGAAGTAGGGTTTGTTGGAAAACTACCAGAGAACAATACCACCCCACCACTCCCATATCTCCTCTCTCTCTCTCCCTCTCATCCCCATCAATTCAATAATCTATTAGAAGCAACAGTGGTTATAGTCTCAAGATATTGCCTTCTTTTAATTGTAGGGTAAATCAAGGGGAGAAGTGAAGTGATCTCCGCATCTAGAATAACATTACCACCACCACACTTCATACAAATTACTAACAATTCCTGACACACACAGTCATAGACAATGCTGACAATTACACAGCAACACATTTAGACAGAGCTAAGGCAGGTAGAGGCACACACACACAGGTAATGCTAACTATACACAGTTCTACAAGCACACACACACACACACACACACACACACACACACAAATCAAGGTAAGACTGAACTGACACAAATATGAGGGGGTGGGGTTGAAAAAGAAGAGCTCCTGCCCTACCTGCCTTCCTCTGAGAGGATGATGGTGGGGAATTAAGGTGTAGGGGTACAGAAGTTTGCTTGAGAATTTTATTGTAATACTATTTTGCCTTTATGTGTTCCAACCCAAAAGGATGCTGCCATACTGAGACACTATCATTTAAAAAAATTGCTTTGCCTAATGGGAGGGCATGATCCCACAATCCCAAGATTAAGAGTCTCATGCATTAGACAGAACACAAAGACACATACAAACAAACCATGTAAGTCAGTGAGAGAGAGAGAGAGAGAGAGAGTCACTACACAGTCACTTGATTTGTTAGAAATAGCAGTAATATCTTCAAATTACACCTTAAGTCTTAAATACAATGACACCCACTAGGCAGTCACAACTGGAAGGTCTTTGATCATATGTCTGCTGGATCTGGGTTGACCTAGGGTTAAACACACTCACACACACACACACACACACACACAAAAGACAGAAATAAGACAAAAATGCTACAAAATATAAGGGAGATAAGGTGGGGGGGTTCCCCCTCCCCACTTAGCCATTGGTAAGGGGTGTTAAAGAGGGAAACAAGGTCAGAGGTGATATGTACTCTTCCAATTTAAGTGGCAGTGACACCAATTTTTGTCCCTCAACATTCAAAGGTGGGGCAGTGCCCATGATTTAGTACATCTTTTCAGATTTACTTTTCATAGGGTAACAGTCCTGAGGCAGAAGGATTGGAATTTTATTAAAAAGATGGTGAGTGGGAAATACAGCAAGGATGAAGAGAAGGCAAGATAGGTGGGTCTTGAAGGTGCAGGCTTATATGCATACATACCAATAGATATATACATATGATTACAGGTAAGTTCACTGCCATCAATTCATCGCAGGGAGTTCACGACCATGAATTCACTGTGAGCAAAATTTACTGAGAAAATATATCCATAGAATCTTACAATTAATAGTTAAAAACTATTTTATTGAGAAAAGAAACAGTGAATTGATGATGGTGAACTTTAGCTGCGGTGAATTGATGCTGGTGGATGTACCAGACATGTATACATACATATTTCCTTGAGAGTTTACACAGATGCTTCATCACTGCTATTTTAATCTCTTTCCCATCCTACTCTGATCACCCCAACTCTTCTAATATGTGAGTAGCCTGTTCTGCTCTGGCCCTTTCTCTCATAGTTTAATTCCTCAATTCCAAACATAAAGTTGCTTCTCTTGGGGCTCATAATTTTGCAGGCTGCAGTGACCTCACTTGTGCTGGAGGAACAAAACAAACCAACTTTCATGTAAAGTATTTGAGAGATAGAGAATATCTATTTCTTTGGGGTCAGTTAAGTCTCTCAGGGATCTTCAAGTTACCCAATCTGCTCAATGTATTAACAAAATCTCCCTTGGTAATCTGCTGCCTTTAAGATGGGAACCGCATGTTTTTCAAATTCTTCCCAATTCCACCTCCCCTCTCCCCATTATAAAAAAAAATATAATGACAAAGTGTATTAAACAAAAATAGCCATAGCTAAAATGTTATTGCTATTGCTGATGATGATGTAGTTTAACCCAGGTTCAACTTCATTCAAGCACACCTATGATCAAAAGTATTCCAGCTATGAATACCTCACCTTTTTAGGGAATTGTCTAGAACTACATTATCTAAAAGTGTCCTAGTAATCTCTACTATGGTAGTAAGTACTTTTTCTTCTGACAATCAATACCAAACATGTGTATGTGTTTATAGATAGATACACATGCACACTATACTTTTGTTGAGCTAAACTGTTTTTGTTGAAAATAATTTTGAAAATAACGAATATGTAAGTGAAATAACTCATTAAGCTGCTGTTTGGAACTTAAATTAACATGAAATTTTGATAGCATGCTTTAATTTAGATCACATTAAAACAGGAAGTGTGCATTAGAGAACCAGAGATAGTCTCAAGCAGGTTGGTATCAAAAGGGCTAAGACTAGGGGAGAGGCATTTTGCTGCAATTTGTAGTATGTTGAATAAACTCAGAGGTTTCTTTGTTGACTCAGAATGCCAAGACAGAGATCATACCATTGCAAAGGCATGTTAGGTATACATATTCAGGCTCTTGGGCCCATCTATATATGTAGTTGCTCAAGACTTCTTCATACAAGTGAATGGGAAAAGATACACACTACCATACTGAACATCATATATCTAAATATTCTTTCTTTCAACTTGTCTTCAAGAGTGTGTGTGTGTGTGTGTGTGTGTGTGCGTGCATGCATGTGTGTAATTTCAAAAGGGAAGGAAAATATTTTTCATCCCCTTTGATATTACTCTTAACTGTGGCTTGGGCTTTCACTGCTCCTTTTAGCATGTGAGGTATCTTGTTAGGGTCACCTCTTTTGTATGTAAATGTACACTAATTTTATGTGAAAAATATATTGTCTATTGAATATTTTGAAAATTTCTCTACCCTATATATATTTTCTGATAGATAGATAGATAGATAGATAGATAGATAGATGGATGGATGGATGGATGGAAGAAAGAAATAGAAAGAGAGAGAGAGAGAGACGAAGACAGATAGACAAATAAACATAGGTAGGCATGAGGAATAGATTTACATGGAATACAAAAAAAGATGACATAAGAAAACAAAAAGGAACTATATACAATCTTTACATAAGACTTAAGATAATTCCTTTGCTTTGTTTTCTTTCTTATGTAACCACCCATGCTAGCATAGAAGACAGACTTTAAACGATGATGATGATAAGCTCGATAAGGATTGTTCTTAATAACTGACTCTTGATGCCAAGGTGCTAGCCCTGGGTGAAGTGGTTTGAGTTTTAAGTTTTCATCCACTTGAGTACTGCACTTTTATCTATACCATGCTTACTTTGCCTTTTCATTCATCTTGTGAGTGAGTGGGTGGGTGAGTGAGTGAGAATGTGTGTGAGTGAGTGAGTGGGTGGGTGGGTGAGAGTGTGAGTGGGTTGGTGAGTAAGTGAGATGTGAGTGAGTGGGTGGGTGAGTGAGTGGGTTGGTGAGTGAGTGAGAGTGTGAGTGAGTGGGTTGGTGAGTGAGTGAGAGTGTGGGTGGGTGAGTGAGAGTGTGTGTGAGTGAGTGGGTTGGTGAGTGAGTGACAGTGTGTGTGTGTGTGAGAGAGAGAGAGAGTGTCTGTGTGTGCGTATGTGTGTATAAAATTTTGGTTAAATCACTTTCTTGATACTCTGAGTTTCGCCCTGTAAGTACACAAGATTTTTAAGCAAGTAACTTTCCCAAAGATCCTGTGTACCCACAGGCGAAACTCAGAGAAGCAAGAGAGTGATTCAACCAAAATACAGTTACATTATTTACCTTCGACGGATATTTGTCCTCATCTTGTTTGTTGTTAACAACAAACAAGATGAGGACAAATATCCTTCAAATGTAAATAGAGTACATAATTCCTTATCTCTTAAATATAGAACTGTATTGTCAAATCAGTACAGGGCCAACATTAGACTCTTCACATAGAGAAACTCCATCAAAAACTAGCTCGTCTTTCAAACCATTTAGCTTTCTTATGTAGATGTAGAGACTCAAAAGCTAATACCATCTGGCTTGAATATAATGATACCAGTCAATTCACATAAAACTAAAAGAGTAGCAGAAAGGGCAGGACATGCCCTCGTCCATGAGAAGGTGTTAACAACAAACAAGATGAGGACAAATATCCATCTAATGTAAATAATGCACATAATTCCCCATGTCTCAAATATAAAACTGTATTATCAAAATACAATTATTAATCTCTACTATGGTAGCAAGTACTCTTTCTTCTGACAATCAATACCAAATGTGTGTATGTTTATAGATAGATACACATGCACAGAAAGAAAGAGATGGGAGGGTGTTGAGTTTCTGTATGTGCAGATACTATACTGTCCTTAACCTGCTGCACCCTCTCAGCATCAACCCTTTTGTACCCGACTTTTAGTTTCTGCATAACTCATTACTGTACTTCCTCTCACCTCTCTTTGCTTGTCTGCTTATTTAGCATTACTCTGCTCTAAACATTAAAACTCATATCTTTCTACAAGCATTTGGACTTACTAAAACTTATCTGTTTGTATATACTTTCTGCAACTATATATTATAATTTACAAGTTTTGACTACCGTGATGTATATAAACTCACGTTTACATAAACAACCAGATGATACAAAACCAAAAGAGGTGTAAAAACCAAGTGTAATAATACTCACCCTGTCTGTGGATTTAACCAAAATACAATCTCTAAATTATCTATGTCACTTGAATTTTTAGCAGTCTATATGTAAAGGATATGACAACACCTAAATGTAACCCAACACAGAATTACAATGAGACATGACTATTTCAAGTAACAAGGCTAGCACCTATCTTCCCCAAACTTTCCAATATTTCACTTTGCAGAGATACATTATATTCCGACCCCTGGAAACACATTTGAGACCATCCTATTTCCAAAAAAAGAAATCCCTCAAACCTTACCAACTATCATTCTCTCTCACTTCCAATATTTCAAAGGTGATGAAAACGGCCATCAACAACCTTCTCTCACACTTTTATTCTCTCCTACCCTTCTTAATAACAACTAGAATGCCTTTCATAAATTCAAATTGACTGAAGATTAATGCCTCTGTCCCTTACCACTGGACTCTTTCTTCCAAGAAACTTGGTGAAAGCAGTGCTGCCACTCTAAACATCAAAGCTTTCAATGAAGTCTGGCACACAAATTTACTGTCAAAAGTACCTGCATTATAGGTTCAATCCAAATTTTATCTCTTAGATTGGTGGCTTCTTCTCAGCTACAACCCACACTCTAAACTATCATGATTCCGGAGGGTTTGCTTTTGACCTTCATGCTCTTTAACCTATACATAAATAACTTATTTGCCATCATTTCCAGCAGTGCTGATTTCTATGTAGATTATATTACCCTTCACTCTTTGCAAGCTTTTTGCACCCAAGTTTCATCCATATGCAACTCAAACATTTCAAGCCAAATCTGTACTGACTGCATGAACAGAAACCTTGACAACATTCTCTAATGAAGTCATGTCAACTTTGTATCCTTCAACAACAATAAAATCACTCCACATAAGAAAACAGTATCATACATCACCACCCACTTGTCAAATATGAACAATACTCACTTAGAACCCTCCTGATCTTTCAAAAACCAGGAGTCATTATCACTGAGTATTTGGAAAATGCACAACCTCATCATAGCAGAAGCTGCATCACAGACAAATCTTTCATTTCGGGGCCAGAAAATGTTTCTGGTCCCATTGATTACATTATCCCTCCAGAAATCTCAAGTGAGACCCACAATGAAATACTACTTCTACATCAGGGACAGTGTTGTAATATACACAAACATCCCAGACTGCATCCAAACAAAGGCTACTTTGCATGAGGTTACTCACAAAAATAATGTAGCCTCTGGTACATAGATTTGCTGGGGTTTTTTTCTATTGCTTCAATAGTGGCTGGTACTTCTTGGAACACACTGATGTCATACTATCTCAATTCACAATTCACTTATCTCACCTCTTTTATCTACAAGTTCTGCACTAACCACAACATCTAATCCTTGCCTCTTATAATGTCATCCCTCTGGAATTCCTTTCAATTTAGGTTTTTCCTGTAGCTGTTGACTTGTAACAGTTTAAGCACAATGATAATGACCTCAATCTTGGAGAGTGTGCAAAGGCTATTGGCATAAGCAAAAGCATCCACCAGTAGAAATCATGCCAAAAATGACATTGGAGCTCAGCACAGTCCACTAACCCATCAGTTCATGTTGAACCCAAGCCAGCATGGAAAATGGCCATTAACTGACAATGATGACATTGTTATACAAAATTCTCTTTGCCTTTATACATACATACCCCACAAGTCACACAAAGCAGTATTGAATAAAATATATGTATATAGTCATATTTAACATAGTTGTGTACACTTGTACATGGAAAGACCTTTCATCGCAATAACATTCTCAGGAGAAATTCTTCCTCATAGACAATTATATGTGAAAACACATTGCGCTATGACTGTACCAACCACACAGTTCCGGGTTCAGTCCCACTGCATGGCACCTTGGGCAAATATCTTCTACTGTAGCCTTGGGCCAACCAAAGCCTTGTGAGTGGATATGGTAGATGGAAACTGAAAGAAGCCTGTCGTAAATATGTATATATATATATATATGTGTGCGTGTATGTTTGTGTGTCTGTGTTTGTCCCATCCAGCATCGCTTGAGAACCGATGCTGGTGTGTTTATGTCCCCGTCACTCAGCGGTTCGGCAAAAGAGACCGATAGAATAAGTACTGGGCTTACAAAGAATAAGTCCCGGAGTCAAGTTGCTCGACTAAAGGCGGTGCTCCAGCAAATGACTGAAACAAGTAAAAGAGTAATATATATTATTCAATGTTGCTTCATGTGATTTGAGTTTATTCCAGCTGAACCAAGCTTTACACACATAAGTAAATATATTATTTGCAGTTCTGATATATAAGTATTCTCATTTATATAGGGCTGTGAAGGATGGAATCAGTATTTATAGCTGGCAACATGCAACAATGCCAAAATGTATGTCCTGTGATCCACTGGTGTCATTCATAGCCCAATGCATTTTCACACATTATCTGTGAGAAATTTCTCCTGAGACTATTTCAACAGTAAAAGGGCTTGCCATGTTTGAGTGTAGACTAACACATTAAATATGATTGTATATGCACACACACACACAGATATATACATGCACACACTGTTGTACAAAATACTCTATAGCTAAATATATTACAACTTCAAGCTAATAGGAATTTCCTTTAATAGAAGCCTACCCATTCCTGTGAGCCCACCATACTACCCTAGTGGCATACTTACCTTTAACACAATGTTCACACTATATATTCAGTCAAGCTTTCTCTCTCACTCACACAGACACATACATGTACATACAGATAATATACAGTATCATTACAGACATGTGCACACACATGAAAAGATACATACAGACACAAATGTTTATACACACACACACACACACACACACACTTGTATACATATGAACACCCATACACATGTACACATACAAGATCACAACAGATATGTATACACATAAAACATGTGCAGACACAAAGATGTGTACACGTATGTACACACGCACGCATACACACACACACAGCATAAAAAATGCTACAGTCTTTATCAAGTAGAACTGATGAATATTTCAAAATTACCTGTTTCCTTTGAAAATTGAATATATTGAGGACAAGTGGAGAGGAGGACAGACAGAGTGACAGTGAAGAAACCTAGTGCGGAATTGGTATAACACCACCACAGTTATTAGATTTCATTACCAGCAGGAAGCTATTGAAAGGTCACTGTTACTAAAGAGGAGGATGTTGACTGAAAAAGCATGCAACTACTCAGTTCAGCTCAGACACACTCATCTTACATACTCATACACACACACACATAGACACATATGCAGAAATACTGATACATGTAAACACTTACACATAAGTTTACTTTCTTATGCAAATTTACAAACAGAAACTTGCATATGCAAACTTGAAAACACATGTACGAAATTAAAAACATACCCATGCCTTCACACGCACACACTAACCTACACAACTGTAAACAAATTTGCACATATACAAAAACGTAAAAGCACATACAGACACAAATTCACACGTATACACACAAACATACATTCTTACACATAGTTAGAGAAGGAGAGAGAGAGGTGAGGGGGAAGAATAGGGAGTCTGTAAAAGGAACTGCTAGTGAATCCTACTTGGCACACATGTCTGCTGGGATTCAGGGAGCAGAACATATCTGCACTAGGATGGAACTTTTTCTCAGTTGCTACCACTTGGCATGTACCCAACAGCTTGTTGCAAACTTCACCACCATTATTAATATTACCACCACTATCACGACTATTGTCATGATCACCACCACCACCACCATTAGCTCCACCAGTGTATGTGTGTGTGTATCCAAGAGTGTGTCTGAGCTGAATTGAACATCAGCACCTCCAAAAAAACATGACCAGAACCTACCACCACTACCACTACCCACCTGACTACTGTTAAGTTACCTGAAATATCTACCTTGTATAAATCTATTTATGTCGTTACCCTTCTGGTTTATTTTAATAAATTCTAGGAAATCTATGAGGGTTTTAGGGCTTCTTTTTGTGGAAACATAGGGGGGGTTCTTAACAAGTTGGGGTGGGTTCTTAATAAGTTGTACAAAGAAGTCTTTTAAAATCTTAATGGAAGTTTTATTCTTTTATTCTTTTACTTGTTTCAGTCATTTGACTGTGGCCATGCTGGAGCAAAACCATAAAGGGTTTTTTCAGTTGAAGAAATCAACCTCAGGACTTATTCTTTGTAAGCCTAGTACTTATTCTATCAGTCTCTTTTGCTGAACTGCTAAGTTATGGGGATGTAAACACACTAACACTGGTTGTCAAGCAATGGTGGGGGGACAGAGACGCAAAGACACACAGACATAAATATATATATATATATATATATATACACAACAAGCTTCTTTCAGTTTCTGTCTACCAAATCCACTCACAGGATTGGCCAGTCTGAGGCTATAGTAAAAGACACTTGCTTAAAGTGCCATGCAGTGCGATTGAACCAGGAACCATGTGGTTGGTAAGCACACAAAGCTTGCTTAAAATACAACACAGTGAGAGTAAAACTATGCAGTTACCAAGTGAACTTTCAACACACCATTGTCGTGCAGTTAAGAAGTTCATTTCTTGATCATGTGCTTTCAGGTTCAATTCTCACTACACAACACATTGGGCATGTGTCTTCTATAGCTCAAAGCCAATCAAAGTATTCTAAATAGTTTTGATAGAGGGAAACTGAAGGAAGCCTTATTATATGTATATGCACATTATACATATACATTTATTATTATTATTATCATTGAGTGAGCGAGCAGAGCATGCCATCAAAGTGACACTGGGGTAAAATATACGAAGCCCAGTATACCCATCATGACTACCCGTCTGATAAGGGTACACCAGGCACATGCATCACAACCATATGTGCGCGACATGGTGATCTCATATCAAGATTTATTATCATTATTATTATTATTATTATTATTATTATTATTTCACTTGGACATAGCAATACTAATAACCTGGTGTTAGAACTCAATATACATATGCTTCAGAACAAAGTACCACACAAGTATAGGGCAGTAATAGCAAATTAAAATGACAAAGAAGCAAGAAATTATGCCATGAACTTCATTAGCCTACAATGAATCTATATGGTGAGTGATACACAGGCATTCAACTATGAGTGCATTGCATCATTTCTGTAAGCTAATGAAGTTCATGACATAACATCTTGTTCTTTAGTCATTCCTTTATATTTACATATATATATATATATTTATATATATATATATATATATATATATATATATATGGGGGGGGGGAGTCAAGGTAAAAAATGCTAAAATAATTTTAGAAAAAACATTTCAGTACTGATTTCAGTCATGGAGACCTTTTCAACTTAAGTATGGAAAACAATTAAATTTTGGAAAAATTAAAAGAAAAGCTTTTTTTAAATGAATATTTGCATAGTGTTCAAATACAAGTGGCATTTTCCTTGTTTCTGTCTCTCTTGTTTACTCTTGTGGGTTCGAGGTTGTTGTGAATTCACAACTACCTCGAACCCACAAGAGTAAACAAAAGAGACATACATATATATACACATATATACACACACACACACATATATATATATATTTTTACTCTTTACTCTCTCTTTTACTTGTTTCAGTCATTTGACTGCGGCCATGATAGAGCACCGCCTTTAATCAAGCAACTCGCCCCCGGGACTTATTCTATCGGTCTCTTTTGCTGAACTGCTAAGTAACGGGGACATAAACACACCAGCATCGGTTGTCAAGCAATGCTAGGGGGACAAACACAGACACATACATATATATATATATATATATATATATATACGACAGACTTCTTTCAGTTTCCGTCTACCAAATCCACTCACAAGGCATTGGTCAGCCCGGGGCTATAGCAGAAGACACGCAGTGGGACTGAACCCGGAACCATGTGGTTGGTTAGCAAGCTACTTACCACAGAGCCACTCCTGCGCCTATATATATATATACTCTCTCTCTCTCTCTTTTACTCTTTTACTTGTTTCAGTCATTTGACCGCGGCCATGCTGGAGCACCGCCTTTAGTTGAGCAAATCGACCCTGGGACTTATTCATTGTAAGCCCAGTACTTATTCTATCGGTCTCTTTTGCCGAACTGCTAAGTGACGGGGACGTAAACACACCAGCATCGGTTGTCAAGCAATGCTAAGGGGACAAACACACACACATACACACATATACATATATATATATATATATATATATATATATATACGACGGGCTTCTTTCAGTTTCCGTCTACCAAATCCACTCACAAGGCATTGGTCGGCCCGGGGCTATAGCAGAAGACACTTGCCCAAGATGCCACACAGTGGGACTGAACCTGGAACCATGTGGTTGGTTAGCAAGCTACTTACCACACAGCCACATATATATTTATTGAAAAAGGCATACAAAATGTAAACATTCATAGCAGAAGATTCATTTAATGTCAGAATATGCTTTTACAGAAAAAATAAGGGCTTAAATATAATGAAGTTGACTTTCATTTATGCTGGACAGTATAATGCTTACTTTTTCTGTATAAATTTACTAAAACCATTAAATGGTTAGCTACCTTTTTAACTGGTAATCACGGTCTGGGCTATATTTTACTTAGCTGAGTAAAGTGTCATCCAAGCTGATGTTTATTGGTAATTGAACTTGATTTGCAACAGCTGGCATATTTATTAGATTTGTTTTTGTTGATAATTCCTATCAACAAATTTTCCTGTGATCCTGATTTGAGAAGACATACAGCAGTATGCTAAAGGTCGGCCCATAATCTCTTGTGGGCAAGAAATGTAAAATCAAGTTTATTATAAACAACACAAACACTTTGTAATTTAATAGCTTTTAATGTGAGCGGAGGTAAAGAATATGAACACCTGGTGTTTAGGGTTAGGGTTAAGCCAAAAACAATTGGTATGCATAATCTTTACCTCTGCCTTTAATGTGATACCTGTTAAACAGAAATTATTTTTATATAATGAAAATTTGATATAATCTAATCATAAGTAAGTGAAATTATGCTAAATACAACTAAATTGAAAACCTTTTACCCCTGGCCATATTGGCAATTCTGAAAACTTTTGGGTGCAAATTTTACATGAAGCTTTTTTTTAAACAATTTTTATCCTGAAAATCACCTGCATAAATTACATAGGTATACAAATTACATGGGTTTTTATGGCATATATGTATGTGTGTGTATGCAACATATAATATAATTAAAACATTTGCCATTGGGGTCTTTACTCTCAGATCATTTTATATGTTACATGTTTGACTGATCAAAATGTGAGAGTTTACAAGAAGCAAGCAGTGTTCTGAGTGGTAATGCAATCTTTTCATACCACTTGGGTATGCTAACATACAAACCTGTACAAAAAAAGTGACTGAGGTTTCCAAGTTAAAATTACCCTCATTAACACTTATGCACTGACAGCACCTACTGACTGACATTCACTGAGGATAATCTTATTCATTTTTGAATAATAACCAACAGCGCGTGTGTGTGTACACATATATATGCTTACAATGTAGCAAGTGAAAGTGTATATGAAACAGAGTCACAATAACAATAAAAGCAACATATCACGTTCAGAACAGTGTGTAAACCAAAAAAAGTCTATGCACCTAAACTTCCAAAAGAAAACATATCACTAAATATCAATAGTAACTAATTACAAAATTGTGGGTCCAGCTATCAACTCATTTCAATGCGTTTCTATATCTTTTAATCCCAACTTTGTTCAGTTATAGTCAATAGTTTACTTCTGGATCAAACTTAACTCCTTTAAGTCAATCCAATATCAATGCTGTATTCCAACGGAGATATTTCAGGCATGGGTGGGTGGTTAAGAAAGTTTGCCTTACGACCAAATAGTTGCAGATTCAGTTCCACTTCCTGGTACCCTGTGAGTGAATTTGGTACATGAAGACAGTAAAGAAACCAATCATATATATATATATATATATATATATATATGGCATGTGTAAAAAAGATTCGAGTGAGGCTGCCAGTACCGTCTGACTGGCCCTCGTGCCAGTGGCATGCAAAAGCACCCACTACACTCTTGGACTGGTTGGCGTTAGGAAGGGCATCCAGCTGTAGAAACTCTGCCAGATCAAGATTGGAGCCTGGAGCAGCCATCTGGTTCGCCAGCCCTCAGTCAAATCGTCCAACCCATGCTAGCATGGAAAGTGGACGTTAAATGATGATAATATATATATATATATAATGTATAAAGGTGCATGGCCCAGTGGCTAGGGTGTTGCATTCACAATCATGAGATCATGATCTCACTTCCAAGGCTGGTAGTGCATTGAGTTCTTGAGCAAGACATTCCTTTTCACATTGCTCCAGTTCACTTGTAAATAGGTAAGCTTGTGACAGACTGGCATTCTGTTCAGGGTGAATGTTGGCCTGCCCACTTAGCCAGCAGGGTAGCATCATTCAAAAACTAAAGCAATAGCACTGTATGACAACATCTGATTGTCTAGTCGATATCCTGACTGTGATATATATATATATATATATATGGATCTTCATCAGAATTTCTGACCAGTTATTCCATCAACTGAACAACCAAGTTCATTAACAGTTGTTGAGTATTCCACAGATACATGCACCTTTAATGTAATTATCAAGCTTTATCTGATCCATGCAAGCATAGAAAAGAAGACATTAAAAGAATGAAGATTATAATTTTGATTTTTAAAAAATATTTGGAGGAGTTAAAATTCATCTCACAATAACTTAGGTCAGCTTAATATATATATATATATATATATATATATATATATATAACAAAATATGAGTGATTGTTTATATTTAGTTACATCATTTTATGTATATTTCATTAACATAAGGGGATCAGTAATTACATAATGTTTATTAAAAGTTTAAATTCAACTGAGTGTGTGTGTGTGTGTGTGTGTGTGTGTGTGTGTGTTGTGTGTGTGTGTGTGTGTGTGTGTGTGTAAGAAGAGTCATAAATTAATTGATAATGAAACTAAATCTGATTAGATGAATCGATTATAATCATTCCCTGAATATGCAGAGCTGATTGCAATTTTTGTAGAATAACCATTTCATAAGGGAATTCAAAATAAGAATAACATGTTTGAAGATATGATGATCACAACTATCTTTGAATGTGCCCCAACTTATAAATCCTGTTATTATAAGTCTACTAAATAAGAATGTCAACAACAATTATAATTTTGTTTCCTCAGAGAGAGGGATATAGCAGACACAAAGAGCCATAAAGACTCCTAAAAAATGTCATTACATAGGGATACAATCTTTTTTCTGATCAGATTATCTTTGTGGAAACGGTATATAAAATGTCAAGTTAACACTTCCCACAAGTCACAAAGCTGAACCTCAGCTGAAGTTTTCTTAATGTTTTACAGTGTTATTCTATGAAAGATAATTTTTCTAGAAAATTTTAGTAGAGAGATAGATACTGTCCATGGTTAGGTAAATTGAGAAAATGTGGAATTAAATGCCTTGCTCAGAGACACGTCAACATAGCTACAGCAGGATATGAACTCACAATCTTTAAGTCTTAATCACTCAATCATAATGCACAGTTGTCACAAAAGCATTCTGTATGACTAACAAATTACCAATGCATGTCACGAAAGCAAACCGTATGTGTATGTGTGTATGAGTGATTGCGTTTGAGGTAAATAGAGTGTAAAAGTGAGGTACACCGAGGGATAGGTGAAGGAGGAGATTGGGAGGATTGGTTTAAAAAAGGAAGATGCCCAAAACCAGGCAAGATGGTGAGATGGAGTGAAGGCAGTTTCTACAGCATTGAGTTAGATCCAGCCACCCCATTAACAGGGACAAAACCTGGATTTAAAACACTGGATGATGATGATGGATGATATATATACATACATATATATATATATATATATATATATATATGCACACACATCAAAACAACCACTTGCTCATTCAACACTATTTCTTTTTAATGATTTATTCAAAGGAAGAAAGGAAGCACTCCATAGTCTTTCTCAGGGTTTCCACAACTGGTGATGCAAAGGAACGAGTTATTCTCAGAGTCCAAACGGGGCCCAAATGCTTGCAAGAGTTTGCACTCTATTAAAGGTATCTAAGAGTCAAGTGACAATGTTAAACTGGGTGATGGATAAAGTCATCCAGTTTAGAATAGATTAAGCATACTGGGTGACCTTGTGGCTAGATGTTTAGTAATTGCATCTGGAGGAGGAGGAGGAGGAGATAATAACAGCAGCAGCAGAGCAGCAACTTAACTTCATAAGCACTTGAATAATTGGAGCATACACTCACTGTGTACACACACATATATACACACAAGTAACTGAATGTACATTCAAATTGTGTACATGCACTCACACACACACACCACGCACAACAGAATATACACATATTCACATTGTATACACTATACATTAAAGTATACACACATCAATGCATGTACAAAAAACCCATACACATTTTGTACATATATAAACACATCCATGTATGCACAAAAATAAATGTATATATACACATGCTGATATATGACCTACGTTGGACT
This sequence comes from Octopus sinensis, assembly GCF_006345805.1. Lineage (NCBI taxonomy): Eukaryota > Metazoa > Mollusca > Cephalopoda > Octopoda > Octopodidae > Octopus > Octopus sinensis. The sequence goes on from NC_043003.1 coordinate 29,774,714, forward strand.
CTTCATTCACATAATCACTGAACCTGGAGCTTAACTATAGTCTCTCCATAGCACTTACTCAGCATTACCTGATACCTTTGCGTCTTCTTGAAACCATTACCTCTCATAACCTATATATATATATGTGTTGGGTCATCCCATAAATAATGCAGTTTTTTCAATTGCATGAACTAAAAGTCAGAGGCGGGTGGGATAAAATACCTGCATCAACTTGCTATAAAAGCAGGTAGTAATTTTACCATGTATTTATTGTTAGTGCAAGTTTTGAAGATTGCAGTTCAATTTTAACAGTTATTTTTTCAAAGCTATAATGGAAATGACAAAGGAACATATTCAGAATATTTTTCTTTAAGAGTTCATTGAAGGCAACAACACAATGGAAAGTGTGAAGAATATTAATGCTGTCTATGGGGATTGGACAATAAGCTTAACCCTTTCGTTACTATATTTCTGACTAAAATACACCCCTTATGTGTTTCAATTAATTTCTAACATAATCATAAATTTAGTCTGGTTTCATTAAACAACTATAACTTTTTTATTTATCAATATATTAATGTGATTTTTGGAAGATAATTTAATGAAATGTTCTCAACCAATTCTATACTATAATTTTTGTCACAAAGTGACTCTAACTGCAGGTAGATACAGGTAAATTCAACAAAATATAAAATTATTAAAATTTTGTTCAAACATTGCTATAGAAAATGGGTTATTAGCTAATATTCAATTGGGTATACAACAAAATTTTACGTAGAATTTGTTATTCTGGGTAACTTTCTGATACCCATAATAATATTTATGGCAAAATAGTCTTAATTTCATTTAAGGTTGTGGGAAACCACTAACTATCCTTTCTTTCGCTTTGTTTACATTTAGTGTAACGGTTCGTTTCCGCCGTAATGATTTCAAATAGGCTCATTCGAAAAAGTAAAAAGAAATAGTCTAAGGCTTTACTCTCCTGGGAAAGTCTGTGGCTTGGTCCAGTTTCTTCAGAAAAATCACCGAAAGAAACAGTTTTTAAATTTTCACTCCATTCAGGTGCCAATTCATTTTCTTTATTGCTGTCGGAGCTCTCGGATTCACTGTTTTCACTTTCGGAAAATGAAACATCAGATTCATTATCAAATACCACGTGCTTTTTTTTTTTCAGTCATAGAGTTAGATTTATCAAGGTCTTCAGTAGAAAATCCTTCGAATTCTGACTCGCTGCTTGATATAATGAAATTCGTATCCATTTTTTGTCAGAATTACAAATTTTGAAAACACAATAGGAACAAATTTCGGAAAAAAATCTCCCAAAATTCACGGAATGAAAATTACACTTCGATCGTTGTACAAAACTGTAGATGAACTGTTTACGAAGCATAATCACATGTTTTCACAAATGTACTAAAGAGATTTGCTCTGATATTCTCATTTAAATATGAATAGGTAAATACGGGCGGGTTTGGGCGGTTTGGTCACATTAACCAAAATTTTTTTCAGGCGCCTTTGTAACGAAAGGGTTAAGCCAGTATCAACGGTGGTTCCTGAAATTCCAAACCTTGGTGGAACAAAATCCCATCGTAACTGTTGAGGAACTAACAGGGAAGCTTGCATCTAGTCATTTAATCATTCATCGACAACTGCATACTATCATAAAAGTCAGTAGATTGGGTCAATGGGATCCTCACAAACATTCTAAGTCTAAATGCATGCAGAGAGTGAATGTGTGCTCTTCTTTGCTGTCACATTTCGCGAATAAACCTTTTTTGGACTGAATAGTGACTGGTGCCAAGAAATGGGTTCTCTATAAAACTGTCAAGCACCGAAGACAGTGTATAGGGAAAGGAGAAATACAGGCACCCTGGCGAAAGAAAGTCTTCACCCACATAAGATGTTGTTATCTGTTTGGTGGGTTATGAAAGGTTTAGTCCATTTCGAATTTTTAAACCCAAACCAAATGATAACAAAGGAAATCTATAGCGAGCAGCTTAAGTCAGCCCTGGAAAATAAATGACCATCTTAGGTTTCAAGACAAAAGGTGCTCTTCCATCAGGATAATGCTCAGCCACATACAGCGAAGATGACATTCTAAAGGCTGGATCAGTTTGAATGGGAAATGATGCCCCACCCACCATATTTGCCAGACATTGCCCCATCTGATTATCATTTATTCCACAGTCTTCAAAGTGATTTGGACAGAAAAAATATGAATTATGTAGATGACGTCAGAGCAGTACTGGAGGAGTATTTTTCATCACAAACAAGTGAATTTTGAAAGAGAGGTCTTGCAAGTCTACCAGATAGATGGAAGAGCATTGTAGAAAATGAAGAAGAGTATATTTTAGATTAAAAAAGAACTTTGTTTATCTTAATTTTGAAAAATAAAAGTATAAACAAACAAACTGCATTATTTAAGTAACCCAATATATATATATATATATACATATACACATGCACACATATATATACATATATACATGCACACATGTACAAAAATGAATGTATGCACAATCACATCAACACTACCTAATCACTGCCACCCTATCTTTTAAAATGTGAGTAGTCATATAGCTTCTCCAGACCAGTTCGGCTATGGCCTCTTCTAGTTTTACCCTTCATCTCCCAGCACTAGGTCAACCCTTCAGTGTTTGCAGACCTGCAAGCTGCATGGTGACCTCACTAGTGCTGGTGACAAGAAGTACCCAATACACATTGTAAAGTGGTTGACATTAGAAAGGGCATCATGCCAAAGATAAAACTGGAACATGTTGCAGTCCTTTGATTTGTAGGATCCAATCAAACTATGCCAGCATGGACCATGCAATGTTTAAATGAGGATCTCATACACATACATACACACACACAAACCCATGCATGCACAAAGGAGATGATGGATTAACCCTAGCATTCAAAATGGCCATATGCAGCCCAAATATTCTACCTGTTTCATGTTCAAACTGACCAGATCAGGCCTCTCACACCTACCCTGCAATGTCATCCTAAAAATAAAGTCACATCACCAAAATCTCAAAACCACAAGACAATACATGATTAATTCACAACAATGTGAATAAATAATCATTACATTTGAAAGAGTAATCTGAATGCTAATGGGTTAAGTCACCAAAAGCAGGAAGGCTCCCTCTCTCTCCCCTTGCAATGGTCGTCCACTATTAATTACCTCCCACCAAATGTTGACCACTGACCAGAGAGACTGCAGTGGAAAACACTTGCTCAAGGCACTGCAAAATGTGTAGTTGCAAAGCTACATTTCTTAACCGCCCCTGCACCCAAGATAGAGTTAATTCATTTCTTAATCCAAAGGAAAAGAAATGACATCCATATTTTTACAATTTCTAATCTCTGTACTGAGAGATAGAAATCTAAAAAAAAAAGTAGGTCATTAATCATTGATTATAGGATGACTAATGACCTCACTTTTTTTTTTCTTTTCTTTTATCGCACAGATGGTTCTTTACTCAGTTAAGTTTAAATAGAAATAAGCCTGATCAGCTGTTTGTGTATGACACTACCACCACCGTAATACTCCCTCCTGTCTGTCACCACATAATTTAGTCAGCTGCACTGAAATTTCAACAGCAATATTGAAAACACATGAATACACTGGTATCCATTAATATACACAAATGCACACAGACACGCATGCACATACATAAACATATACACAAACACACACACACACATGCATGCATTCTTAAACACGTGTAAGCAGACACAAGCAAGCAATCTTTCCAGAAATACATTCCTAAGAAATAATATTACACACACAAAAAACAGCAGGTAAATTGTAATGACACAGGTCTTTTGTTCAAGGGAGCAGGGACCATGTGCAGCTTAAAGCAGCATTTACATGTGAAATACAAAAACAAGTAGGTGCAAGTTTTAACACCAAACACGTAATTAAATTTTTGCCAGGTAGTCTAAGACATTAGGGCTAGCTGTTTAACAAACACATTTGAACTCACATATGTAGTAGTAGTGGTGGTGGTGGTGGTAGTAGTAGTAGTAGTAGTAGTAGTAGTAGTAGTAGTAGTAGTAGTAGTGTGGTAGTAGTAGTGGTAGTAGTGGTAGTAGAAGTAGTAGTAGTAGTGGTAGAACAGCTTAACTCCACAGACACTTGAATAATTAAAGTTTATATGTACACATCTTGTGTGTGTGTGTGTGCGTGTGTGCCACCTCCTCACTTCTACACTTTCTTCACAGAAATTAACAATCCACACACCCATTATCCCATGACGCAACACTTCCACACCTCTATACACATAGACTGTGTTGTCTTTCATTTTATGTTCATTGCTTTCTTAACACACACAGACACACCTATAAATATGTAAGTGTTTAATAAACATCATCATTTAACATCCATTTTCCATGCCGGCATGGGTTGGATGGTTTGGCAGGAGCTAATAAACTAGAGGACTTCTTCAAGCTCTACTGTCAGCTTTGGAATAATTTCTATGGCTGGATGTCCTTCTTAACATCAACCACTATACAGGGTATACAAGGTATTTTTTATGTGGCACCAACAAGGATCTTGCAAGACAGGACCCTTCAACTGAAGGGGGAGTAGTACAGAGGGAGGTGACTTTGTGCTAAGTGATGAAGGTTAGGGTATAACGGAGGGATAGAAACCAGTATGTGCGTCTATGTGTAGACACACACATGTAAATGTATATACATATGTGTATGTATAGATATCTTTTACTTGTTTCAGTCATTAGACTGTGGCCATACTGGGGCATCACCTTGAAGGATTTTTAGTCAAATGAATCAACCCCAGTACTTATTTTTTGTTAAGCCTGGTACTTATTCTATTAGTCTCATTTGCTTATCTGCTATGTTACAGGGACGTAAACACACCAACACGATGCATGCACACACGCATACAACAGGCTCCTTTCAGTTTCTGTCAACCAAACCTATTCACAAGGTTATAGAAGAGACTTGCCCAAGATGTCACACAGTTGGACTGAACCCAGAACAATGTGGTTGGAAAGTAAACTTTGTACCACACATCACACACCTGTACATACATATATATATATACACAGGTAAGGGTCAGCAATGAGTATAGTGAAGAATTCCGGGTAGAAGTAGGGGTTCACCAACGATCAGCCCTCAGTCCCCTCTTATTCATTATAGTCCTCCAAGCAATAACAGAGGAATTCAAGACAGGTTGCCCCTAGGCCAGTCAGGCGGCACAGGCAATGGCCATGCTCAAGTGGTGTTTTTTACGTGCCACCTGCACAGGAGCCAGTCCAGCAGCACTGGCAACGACCTCACTCGAATGTTTTTCACATGCCAACGGCACAAGTGCCAGTAAGGTGACACTGGTAACGATCACGTTTGAATGGTGCTTTTTACATGCCACTGGCACGGAAGCCAGTCAGCTGCTTTGGCAGCGATTACGCTTGGATAGTGCTCTCAGTGCCCCACTGGCACGGGTGCCAGTCATCGAATTTGCAAATTTGATTATATATATATATGTTTTTTGATTGCCTCGATAACTGACAAGGTTTCTACCCCAACATCTGAAACTCAGGGTCTTATTATATATATATTTGATCAATGAGAGAGATTGAAGATATGAGGTTTATTGATCACTGCAATTGTTTTGACCCATCTAGCATCGATTCCTGACAGGTGAAATACTGAGCATCTGGTTCAGGTGTCTCCATCAGTGTAGATATGTCTCCTCAAATGACAAGATGTATCATGTTAATATAATGTCTACCCTGAAAGATTTATTATTATGTGTATATAATAGCAGCAAATTAAGGGATACAGCTCCATTATTATAGAAGATCAATAACAAATATCAGCTGCAGAAAGAAACAAATACAGAAACCATATAAACACACTCACACACACACACATGTATGTAGGTATAGCTGTGTGGTAAGAAGTTTACTTCCCAACATTCTGATTTTGGGTTCAGTCCTACTACATGGTACCTTGGACAAGTGTCTTCCACAACAGCCCTGAGCTGATAAAACCTACTAAATCTACTCTCTGGGTGGATTTAGTAGATAGAAACTGAAGGAAGCCTGTCATATATGTGTTTGTGTGTGTTTGTACAACTATCTCCTTGAAACAGCCAGCAGGATTGAAAAAGCTGACCCCCACCACCACCCCTCAACAACCAAGGGAGAAACAATATATTTATCAACTGTAAACATTGGTGAGAAATCTGGAAGAAGAATACAAAAAACTACTTTTCAAACAAAGTCATTTGTGATATTTATTCTACACTGAGTTATAAACACTCCCTTGTCACTCTCAGAAATAGTGACCTAGTGTTTGATCTGTTAGAAACCTGTAATTGACAAAACAATTGCTCACCAATTTCAGTTTAAAATAAATAAATAGGTGCAGGCATGACTGTATGGATATATACTTTGCTTGGTAACCACATAATCTGATGTCCTATCCAACTGTGCAACACTTTGGGTCAGTTAATGCTTTGTGAATAAAACTGATAGCCAGAAACTATATAGAAACCTGTGTGGTGTATGTGTATGAATGTTTACATTCTACGTCTTCACAGAAATCACTGAGCTTAAAAAACAAAACAAGTGAAGCTTGTTGATATTTTGTCAATAAATTATCCTCTAGCATTGCATTTCAAAGACAAATGGAATTTTTTTTTACACATACACACATCTATATTTATATGTGCATGTGTGTGTGTGTATTCATGACAGTAATACTTGAAAGACAGGTGTTAGCGACAAGATGGGCTTCCAGCTGTAAAACATAGCCTCAATAATATGTAGTCAACAAATCCATGCTAACATGGTAAATCAAACATAAAACATACGAAGAAACAAGTAACTGATAAATTCTAAAGACATGAATTATTTCAAACTTACCCAGTTTCTAGAGATGTCACCTACACTTTCCTCGCCCCTACTTCTTTTATTTATTGTCCATCAAAACTTGCTCTTCACTATATTCACCCTCTCATTACATCCCCTAGTTCTAATAACCATCCCTCACTAGTTCACATATTCTGGCAACCTCTATCCAACTACACATCCTGTTATCTTGTCTCCATTCACTTCTACTCACCCTGTACCTGGAGAGTCAACTCTGACACCTCATCACCACTATTTTTACCTCTTTCCAGCTCCACTGCAACCATTCCTATCTTCTCTTCTATAATGTAAGTAGCAGTGTAGCTCCTCTACAAAAAGAAACTTATTCTGTTCTAATCCCTTTTCTCATACTCAGATTCCTAACCGCCTAGCATAAAACCACCTCCCTCTCTATTGTAAACTCACTCAGTCAAAAGGGTTCTTAGTTCTGCAGGTTGCATGGCAACCTTACTACAGCTGATGCCACAAAAACAAAGAAAAAGCAGCTAGTACATTATGAAGTGGTTAGCATTAGGAAGAGCATCCTGTCATAAAAACCATGCCAAAACAGACACTGGAGCAACATGCAGTCTTTGGATCCATCAGATCTTGTCAACCCATGCCAGTATAGAATGAAACATTAATTCACAACATTCAAAACAAGATACAAGAGTGACTTCTGTACACACACACACACACTACCATGAGGAGACAGTCAGATATATTGACACCCAATACATGACTAGCACTTTATTTTATCAACCCCGACTAGAAGGTTGAGCTCAGAATGTAAAGCAACATAAATATGCACTTTGTCCTGAGCTCAACCAATTTCTGCCAATCCCTGTAATCCTACTTCCCACACTCCACACACACACATGTGCATACACACATCATGCATCATCTTAGATGTGATGTGGATGGGCTGATAGTGATTCTGTTACTTCCTCACTAATAATCAGATAAAAAAAACCTTTTTACTCATATCTGTTCTTCTTAAACACACACACACACATATACACGCATGCACAAAATAAAATACAAATACAGAGAACTCATAGAAATTAGAAACAGGAAAAGACAGCTGTGGCTACACTGCAGTTATAAAACTGACTGATTATAGGATAACTTTAGTGCTTGGCAAGTTACCACTAGTACTATAGATATAAACAAATTAAAGCATGCAATACACACACATGAAAACAGGCACAATTATATACACTAAAGCAAATACACACACACACACACAGATACACAAACAAACAAGGAGTGTCTATATGTTGACTTGAGCCAATGCCCTCATTGAGTTTTTGCATAGCCATTCAGCGTGCTCAAAATAGCAGTCAAATTTCTCTTAAATTACACCCTACTGTCTTAAAAACAGAATGGATACATTACATAATGTAATCCTAAATGTCCCCAAAAACGACAGGATAGTCACAGCTGGGATGCCTCTGATCATAAGTCTGCTTGACCAGAGTTGACCAGTAACTAAAAAAACACACAACAAAGACAGACAGAAACACAGACAACATTGAAAAAGTGATAGGAATCTCAAGAAAACTGACACCTCTTAATAAAAGGAAATCAAATTCCACCACCTCCTCATCATCATTGCTGTTATCATCATCATTATCATCATCATTTAAGTGGATTTGAGTTTATACAGAATAGAATATGGAAACACTGAGGTCTCATGGCTGCATGAAGAATCATCATTGTAATATTTTTAGGCACAACTATATGGCTAAGAAATTCACTTCCCAAGCAAGTGGTTTTGGTTTCAGTCCCACTGCAAGGCATAGATGTATGTTAAAATGTTCCCTTCTCAACCATGTGGTTTTGGGTTCAGTCCTAAGTAAGTTCCATTTGAGTAGACTCCTAATGAAATGCATTACAACCATGGCCATCTATTTTGTTGCAGTCTAGAACTAAGTTCTTTAATGTATCTTATATATATATATTTTTTAGCATGGTAGGATGTCATCTCAGAGACATCTGGTAGCTATTTTTAACTGGTACAAGTTGGAAACTATAAAAGTACAATCACTCTTTAAATGTGTGTCATTATCCTTCCTCCCCATAGTATCAACTTCCTAAGAATTTCCTCCCCACCCTTATTTTTTCCTTGCACATTTACAAAATGAATAATGACTTTATTGATCTTCCCTATCTTGAGGGGGTGGCGGCTATATTGTCAATAAGCGACAAAAAAAAATTCTGAGCCATTTCTTTTGATCTCCCTCTTAGTATACAATAAATATGAGTAGGATTACTGTGCAACAAGTAATTATGGCAAATAGAGTTGCAATAGCAGACAGACATACGGACAGAGAAAAAGGGAGACACTATAGAATTTTGGGTTTAAAGTTAGATTTTTCAGTGTAGATAGTTCCATCCAACCCATGCAGATATGGTGATGGCTATGATGATGATTAATAACGATAAGCTTACAATGAAAAATGAATAGCTATTTTATCCATAGAGAAATGACTAACACTTAAAAAAGGATAGTACACTGCTCCAATATCAGAGACAATAAACTGCTAGGACATCATTGTAACATCTAATGATACAGCAGAGTGTAAGTATTAGTGACCTAGCTGTCAAAGTACAGCAAAACAATTTAACATAATACATATATATACTACTGAAAAATAATAAAGCAAACATGGTCATTTGTTTATAACATAGTGAAAGGAGAAGAGGATAGTGTAGTGTCCATGAGCTTTCCAGGTTTTCCAGTCCAACAAGATTGATGAAGCTGATGTTCTTCAATGTTAAGAGTATATTTGTTTTAAACGTCTCGTATAAACTATCATAATACAACTATTTTGGGTTCTATACATAATCAGTCTAAATAAAATAGTTTGCCAACAACTACAGACAATTTTCTTTAATAATCTATTTTTAATGAAATCATTAAAGGCTTTCTTTTTTTTCATATGAACAAGTTTGCTGCTGTATGTGAGAAATTTATAATTCATTTCGATCTAAAAATGATTTTAACATCTCCGGGGATATTCAGAGATAAATTCAAGCTCACTTCAGGGATGGTGTTCTCCCCACCACACACACACACACACAAACTCAGTTACTATTTCATTAATTGATGCAACTGGGACAACCAAATGGGATACAAATATTTTACAAGATTTTGACCAGAATTCATCACTATCAAACTTAAAATTTCTGAAAGTAATGTAAAAATAGAACATAGAATCCAATATTTTTTAATATTGAACCAAGTCAGCTTAGTTTCATTATACTACTTGGATCTGAGCCACTGATGGAACCTTTCGATCAGTGGTTCTCAACTGGGGTCCATATGACCCATGGGGACCCACATAAAATTTTGTTAAAATTTACATGCAATAAATTGGTTATATGTTTACAATACACAAAACATTTTAATTCCTTATACAATTCCTAATAATATTTAATTATAAAAATATAATAGGATTGTTTAAACATAGAATGGTCATGAGGGTCTACCCAAGTAAAATAGGAATTAAAGGGGGGGTCCATAGGAGAAAAATGGTTGAGAACCACTGCTTTAGATGGTTGCTCAACCTTCAAGAAATACCAACCAAACGTCACTCAAAGCATACCCTACAAACTTTAAAAAGGATGATCATACTGAATATATTATATATATATATATATATAGGCGCAGGTGGCTGTGTGGTAAGTAGCTTGCTAACCAACCACATGGTTCCGGGTTCAGTCCCACTGCGTGGCATCTTGGGCAAGTGTCTTCTGCTATAGCCCCGGGCCGACCAATGCCTTGTGAGTGGATTTGGTAGACGGAAACTGAAAGAAGCCTGTCGTATATATGTATATATATATGTGTGTGTGTTTGTGTGTCTGTGTTTGTCCCCCTAGCATTGTTTGACAACTGATGCTGGTGTGTTTATGTCCCCGTCACTTAGCGGTTCGGCAAAAAGAGACCGATAGAATAAGTACTGGGCTTACAAAGAATAAGTCCCGGGGTCGAGTTGCTCGACTAAAGGCGGTGCTCCAGCATGGCCGCAGTCAAATGACTGAAACAAGTAAAAGAGTAAAAGAGTAATATATATATATATATAATATATATATATATATATATATATATATATTAAGGTAGTGTGTTGGCAGAGTTATTACAGCCTCAAAATGCAGTCTTTCTATCTTATTGTGCTCTGAGTTCAAATCCTGCTGAAGTCAACTTTTTATCTTTTTGGGAGTCAATAAATAAAGCATCAGTCCAATCTAAGGTTGATTCTCTCTCTCTTTCATTCTTTCTCTCTGGATGCAATCTGTTGTCATCAGACCTGATGAGCACACTGCCAAGTTTAAAATGCTCAAGATATGCAGTATGTCACAAAGGGACCCCTTAGGATTCGACTAGGAGTTGAAGGCGATGGAAGGTAGAAAAAGTATAACTAGAAAAGGATGGGATGATCATAGCTAGAATGCCTTTGATCATAGCTTTCCTTGATCAAGGTTGACTTAGATTACACAATAACCACCACTTGAAGTCACATCAATAGCATATCAAGTGTTCTTGTTCAACACATACATATGACCATGTAAGATGTGGGGCATGGATTCCATAGAGAAATCCTACAATTATAGGATCTCTGGAAGTGATAAAAAAAGCAAATATAAAGGAATAATCATTCAACCAGAGCATCTCAGCTCACAAATTGCAGAAACACTTCTGCTGCAATCCACCAACATGTTTAGAAAAATTCTGGTCACTGGAGACAAATAACCAGAAAACTAGACCTAAGCTACAAATCTTCACAAATTACATCCTTGCCCTGCCATCCATTGTTTAGCACATGTATGCATGCATAGACACACAAAAAGCATAAGTAATACATGCATGCATACATAATTACTTAGTTAGATGCTGTGGGAACATAGCCAAAATCTAAGATGGATAAATAATAATAATAATAATACAATGTAGTAATGGGAAAAAATAAATAAAATACATACACCTACTGAATAATAATAGTTGTTTCAAATTTTGGCACTGGGCGAGCAATTTTAGGTGAGGACATAAGTTGAAAACTCCAGTACTTGACTGGCGCTTTATTTTATCAATCACTGAAAGGATGAAAGTAGAGTTCACCTTTGCAGAATCTGAGCTTAGCATGTAAAGAGCTGGAAAAAATGCCAGTAAAGTTGACCCAAGTAGGATTTCAAATCAGAATATAATGAGCAGGAACAAATGCCCACAAGGCACTCTTTTTTTTTTTTTTTCCAATGTTCTAACAATTCTGCTTGCTTACCACCTTAAAAAGCATTATATTACATTATAAAAACAGCAAGAAGGGGAAAAAATAGGGTAACATCACTAACAACTAACCTCCACCCCACTAACACTAAGTCTCCTTTGCTCCTCAGTAGCAATCAGGTGATTTACTCAGTCAGTAAGCAGTGATTAAAACTAAACCACTACCACTGCCACTGTTACCAACCCACCATCAATGTTACCATTATCATCACCACCACCACCATACATCTTGGTTTATTTAGGGGTAGCAGACAACAAGTGAGAACTCCCTCTTACACTAGATCTGCATGAAAAGGCAAGCAGACATCTTATGCACCCCCTTCAGAATTAGTGAGTGAGTCAGTCACTGCAATCTGGGGAAAAGGGATTTACATAGAGAAAAAGAACATCAATACTAAAATAGATTAAATATGTTCCCCTACCACTTCAATTTTTTTTTTTAAATGTACTAAAAAATATATATAAAATAAATTAAAACCTCCCTAAAGGAAGCATTAGTATACAGCAAATATTCATAGGACTGATGGAGAAGTCTTAAAGTAAATACTTTATAGCTTTAGAGATACAGAAAATGGAGATAGGTTTCCCCAAAAATAATTAGAAAAACTACCAAAATACTGGCAAGTTCCTGTTAATTGAGGAAATTATCAAGATTAGACATCCCAGAGATTAACATCCTTGCTGTTTTTGGTAATAATATTTCACTTAATTAAGGCAGTGAGCTGGCAGAAACGTTAGCATGCTGAGCAAAATGCTTAGCAGTATATCATCTGTCTTTACGTTCTAAGTTCAAATCCCACCGAGGTCAACTTTGCCTTTCATCCTTTCGGGGTTGATAAATTTAGTATCAGTTGCATACTAGGGTCGATCTAATTGACTGGCCCCCTCCCCAAAAATTTCGGGCCTTGTGCCTAGAGTAGAAAAGAATATTTCACTTAATTTTGAAACTTCATGTTGAAAATTACATTAGAAAAAAGATAAGGATGGGAGTGGCTATTGAGTTGCTATTGATTAAAACAGAGTAAACAACCTGATCAAACAGCACTTACTCTTCCAGTTTGGTATTACTATTGTTTAGCTTTAGATCTGCTTTGATCAAGCAGACTTATGATCAAAGGTGTTACCAGGTGTAACCATCCTTTTTTCAGTCATACTCATAGTGAATCTAAGACCTCAATAGCCACAAGAATACTTGTCACATCAAAGTATCTCATGGTGTTTTTAAAAGACACAACGCTATGAGATTGATGTTACTGTTGTTTACCCCAGATCAGCTCTGTTCTGGACCTAACATTCAATGATGTTCCAGTTGTGACCATTGTATGTTTTTTTCAGACATAGATACAGGCACAGCTGTGTAGTTAAGAAGTCTGCTTCCCAGCCATATGATTTCAAGTTCAGCCTCACTGCACAGCACCTTAGGCAAGTACCATCTACTATAGTCCTTGGCTGACCAAAGCCTTGTAGTGGATTTGGTAAATGGAAACTGATGGAAGCCTATCATATAAGTGTGTCTGTTTGAGTTTAATCATATTTACACTTCTCTGAAAATCACTCGGCTATAGGCTTTTATGTTGTCATTTCCCATGTCAACAAACTACTTGCAGGCTTTGTGTCTACAAAGACATGTGGAGTAAGATATCCCTTACCCCCCCCCCAAAAAAAAAGGTGTTACTGACAGGAAGAGCATCTGGTTGTAAAACAATGTCTCAATAATGATCCATGCAAGCAGGAAAAAACAGTCCTAACTAAAAACAAATGTAAATGTTACTGAAAAAGGGTTTTCTAAGGCGATAAAATGTTATTTGACAAATTTCTTCGCTCATTTTCTTGGAGGATATGCAGGTACCATTTGTCAGTTTATCTAGCATACATCTAAGTCTCAACATTCTGACTACTGATGCACAGACATATGGTAAATCTGTTATCTTACTAAGGAACTGTTGTGCAACATTATATATACATATATATATATATATATATATATATAAAATTTCAAGTAATATTACGTCTGATGATATAAGATAATAGGTACATACAACAAGTGCTCAGGTTAACTTCCTGCTTAATCTCCAACCTAAATGCAACTGAGAAAAAGCAGTGATGTTATAGTTGCCTAAATAAAGATTGGCTAAGGCAGTTTCAATTGAGCTAGTAGATATCTAATAGAATAAAAGCATAGATATACAAACAACTTGTATCTGGTCAAATTATGACATCTATGTATTTATACAACAGCTTCATCTACCATATCTATCCCATCTTCATATTTGAAGCAGCTGTAGGGACTACATACAAACCTTCTTCTCATCCAGTTTTGGATTTTACCTATGATGACCTGCCTTACTTATTGATATCTTGTGATTTAGACTCCTGAAACATTCTTTTCTACTTTCAAGTTGTATAACTATATGTCATAATAAACCAGATATCAGTTGTTTGCCAGTCTATGTTTTGATATTTTGCACTGCATAAAAGTGGTTGTAAAATGGTTGGCATTAGGAAGGGCAACCAGCCGTAGAAAATCTGCCTCAACAAATTCCATTGGACCAGTACAAGCATAGAAATTTGGACATTAAAACAAAGATGATGAGAGAAAACTTATATATACATATACTGCTCCACTTAGTCCATTCTGTTCTTATATACATGTATATATATAGTTGAAATTTACAGAAAAACAAAAGACGAAGACAGGGGTATAAACAACAAGCAGGTGTACTAGTTTGAAGCTCAGGAAGGTGAGAAAGTCTTTTATGCTTCGAGCTTACACTCTTCAACAGAAAGGAACACAAAGAAATAAACAGAGAGAGAAAAAAAAACTTGTGGATTTAGTGGTCAATCATGGCGACTGATATATGTATGTCTATATATATATATGTATATATGTATGTCTATATATATATATATATATATGTATATATGTCTATATATATATATATGTATATATGTATGTCTATATATATGTGTGTGTGTGTGTGTGTGTGTGTGTGTCTATATATATATATTAGACCCAGGAAGACACAGGACGAGGTGGTGAAGCATGGTCTTCGAATGTTGAGCCTCATAATGACCCGTGATGGAGGCCTTTGGCAACATGCTGTGCTTGAGAAAACTCACTAAGTCAAGTGAAAACATAGTCATGGCTAAAGCTAGTGTCATATAAATGACACCCATACCAGTGGTACATAAAAAATAACCATTGCACTTTCATAGTGGTTAGCATTAGAAAGGCATCCAGCTATAGAAACCAAGCCAGATCAGACTGGAACCTGGTGCAGCTCTCCAGCTTACGAGTATCAGTCAAATTATCTAACCCATGGAAAGCGAACATTAAATGATGATGACGATATATATTATATATGCTTTCAATTTGATGAAGCTGCATACCTGGATTAAGTGTCAGTCAAAGATGGAGATTTGGCACCTAAAATATTTTCAATCACTCATTCCGCTCTTCTAGTGGACAATATTTATAAAGGCAACATAAAATTAAATTGCTGGATTACTGATTATATTAACAGTTAAAAAACTGCCACAGCTAGATGGCTGTGCTTTTTTAGGCAAGAGGTAGTACTCTATATGTTATGTAAGTACTTGTTTGATATATACACACATGATTATATAGAAGGGCATGCTGAAAAGTTCCTGGCTTTGGGTAAAAGAAAATGCAGGAAGAACAGTTAATTATGATTTTATTCCACATATTCCCCTTTCAGATTCACACTTATTGCAGCAGTCCTTCAGTTTTCCTAAGTCCTGTAAAGGAACTCAGAAGGTAGGGCCTCCAACCAGGCCTTTTGCAATACCCTTAAAGCAAGGAACTTTTCAACACCCACCTCATACATGTACAAGCACACACACACGGGAGGAGTCTGTATATTTACTTATTCAAAGTTCACATAGTATATTGTAGCTCTAATAATTAGTGTCGGGCCATCATTCTTGTATTGCTGTATAAATGAGTTTATGTCTTAAGTATATAGTTAATCACATTTTAATAAGTATTTTTCAATTACTGTCATTGACAATTTGGCAAAATACATCTTAATGAATCCTGATGAAATGTTCAACAATGGTAAAATTCCTCATCAGATTCTCAAACTAAGCTCCTGAGAAAGGTCCTTGTGGGCCTAATTTCATAAAACACACTATCTATCTATCTATCTATATATATATATATATAAACGTGGCCGTAACCAGTACCGCATCGACTGGCCTCCGTGCTGTGGGCACAACAAACACCATCCGATCGTGCCGTTCGCCAGCCTCATCTGGCCTGTGCCGGTGGCACATAAAGACACCATCCGAAGACCCGGCGACGTAGTCAGTCCACCTGTGCATACCTTCCCTCTTATGACACTTGTGAAGACCTGTTGAGGCAAGTGTGTGACACTTGTGAAGACCTTTGAGGCAAGTGAAAATCAAACCAAATCAAAATAGATGAATATCAATGGAATTTGTATCTTTGTGGTTCCAGTACCGGTGGCACACAAGAAAACCATCCGAAGTGGCCGTAGCTGGTACCGCATCGACTGGCCTCCGTGCTGTGGGCACAACAAACACCATCTGATCGTGGCCGTTCGCCAGCCTCACCTGGCACCTGTGTCGGTGGCACATAAAAACACCATCCAAAGACCCGGCGACGTAGTCAGTCCACCTGTGCATACCTTCCCTCTTATGACACTTGTGAAGACCTGTTGAGGCAGAGGCAAGTGTGTGACACTTTGTGAAGACCTGTTGAGGCAGAGGCAAGTGTGTGACACTTGTGGAGACCTGTTGAGGCAAGTGTGTGACACGCGTGACACGCGTGAAGACCTGTTGAGGCAAGTGAAAATCAAACCAAATCAAAATAGATGAACATCAATGGAATTTGTATCTTTGTGGTTCCAGTACCGGTGGCACACAAGAAAACCATCCGATCGTGGCCGTTTGCCAGCCACATCTGGCACCTGTGTCGGTGGCACATAAAGACACCATCCGAAGACCCGGCGACGTAGACAGTCCACCTGTGCATACCTTCCTTCTTGTGACACTTGTGAAGACCTGTTGAGGCAAGTGACACTTGTGAAGACCTGTTGAGGCAAGTGAAAATCAAATAATCAAAACAAATCAAAATAGATGAACATAAATGGAATTTGTATCTTGTGGTACCAGTGCCGGTGGCACACAAGAAAATCATCCGAACGTGGCCGTAGCCAGTACCGCATAGACTGGCCTCCGTTGCTTTGGGGACGTAACAAACCCCATCCGATCGTGGCCGTCCGCCAGCCTCATCTGGCACCTGTGTCGGTGGCACATAAAAACACCATCCGAGCGTGGCCGTCTGCCAGCCTCGTCTGGCACCTGCCAGCCTCATCTGGCACCTGTGTCGGTGGCACATAAAAACACCATCCGAGCGTGGCCGTCTGCCAGCCTCGTCTGGCACCTGTG
Organism: Octopus sinensis; assembly: GCF_006345805.1. Classification (NCBI taxonomy): domain Eukaryota; kingdom Metazoa; phylum Mollusca; class Cephalopoda; order Octopoda; family Octopodidae; genus Octopus; species Octopus sinensis. Next base: position 29,792,300 of record NC_043003.1, read on the forward strand.
TCGGTGGCACATAAAAACACCATCCGAGCGTGGCCGTTCGCCAGCCTCGTCTGGCACCTGTGTCGGTGGCACATAAAAATCACCCACACACTCTCGGAGTGGTTGGCGTTAGGAAGGGCATCCAGCTGTAGAAACACTGCCAGATCTGACTGGCCTGGTGCAGCCTTCGGGCTCCCCAGACCCCAGTTGAAACCGTCCAACCCATGCTAGCATGGAAAACGGACGCTAAATGATGATGATGATGATGATGATATATATATATATATACAAGAAAAAAGCAACAAAAATGGATCAATATTTCGGTACAATTGTTTCGTACGAAGACCACCTTTATTAAGGCTGCAAATATTGCAGCAAATACACGTGACCCGTACTCATCAGCCGAAAAAACATCTGAGTTTTCAAAACATGTTTTTATAGATAGTTCTATAAAAATAGAACTATCCCTGATGTTTCAGGAGTGTAGCCTCACCCCCTTAGATGTTTTGAGAACTCAGATGTTTTTTCGGCTGATGAGTACGGGTCACGTGTATTTGCTGCAATATTCGCAGCCTTAATAAAGGTGGTCTTCGTACGAAACAATTGTACCGAAATATTGATCCATTTTTGTTGCTTTTTTCTTGTTTATAATCACCCCGCATTATCTTATGGTTAATACCATATAGATTTCTGGTGCATCTAAGTTAAGTACCGCATTCATGTGAATTCAACAGAACTCACTTGAATCTTAATTGCTTTTACTATATATATATATATATATATATATATATATATATGTGTGTGTGTGTGTGTGCGCACACACACACACATTCATGTGTGTATATATATAACACTCCCTTCTTAAACAGTAACATAAACTGATTCCAGTACGAGAATAACGATGACATGCACACAAAAAAAAGTGTAAAGGATTTAAGCAGTATTCTATTGCTTCCTTTACAAATTCTAGACTTTTTGATATCTGTATATAAATAGAAAGATACCACCAATACTTCTAATTTTCTGGGCGTGCATATATATATATATATATATATATACACACACACACACAAACACCAGACAAGAGAATAAAGCAAGAAATTATTTAATAACATTTTTACATGTTTCTATGACAATTACGTGATAATTACATAATTCTACATAATCCACAGTACAAGCCATGTATGTTAATACGCACTTTATAAACATATTGTGCGTACAGGTGTGCATACTAGCAGGGTTAGATAGTTCTATAAATATTGATTAAAGATTTTCTCAAATGAAAATGCTTTTAACTTGTTATCCATTATTATTTTCAAAGTTAGGAGAAACAATAGCTCTCAAGTTAAGTTAGCTATGAGTTCAAACCATACTTCAACCACTGAATTGTGACCTTGAGTAAAGCTCTTTACTATGTTGCCTCAGTATGCCTAACTGTTAAGAGGTTCCAACTGAATGGTTAGTAATGAAAATGGCATCCAGCTGTAAAGGTAAAAAATAAAAAATAAAACAACTTCACCAATAAAAACCATCCTGTCCCACTTTGAATAAATGGTTGTAACACAACAAAATAAGAATAGTTGAGTGGCTAATGAACAGTTTGTATATATTTAGCACAGCCTTAGCCTCTCCTCATTAGCCCTTTAAAAAAGATAAATAAATACAAAAACCAACAACAAAAGCAAACACCAATCCTAGTCAGATTTGGACACATGCACACACCTTTTGCACCTACTAACATTAAAAATATCTCTCAGAGAATAAACTGAATGAAAGAAGAAATGCTGATGAAAGCCAGAGGCTATATGACGCAAAACTAGCTAACAGAAAACTCAGATCAATGGCAGCACTACAGGTAAAACCAGATGTTTGTTGGCACTGGGGATGGTTCAGCAGTAAATAACCAAGTAACTTTTTTTATATACATACATACACACACAGACACAGACACACTCTATAAGCATTGTAGTGTAGGAAGTTTTCCCAGCAGACTAAGTCTTACATTTCCTTCCCTATTACTAATCACAAATGGTCAAACAACTAATTATTAATAGCACTAGTATAAGATATAAATATAAACACACACAGACATATGTATATATATATACATCCTCAGTAAATAATAAATCCTAAAGAGAAGAACACTAAGTTATAGAGCAATAGAGCTTTATAAATGCAAAATCTTAACTGGCCATTAGGGTCTGATGAGATATATGTAAAGCCAAGCACTTTATGAACATGAAACCCTGGGTAACCCTACAAACCAACCATAACTATCTTTCTCTAAAAACACATATATATATATATATATATATATATATATATTTATTTATACACACATACCACTGTTTTATGTCTACTGTCTTCTCATTTCCCTCATGCCAACATGAACTTGTTGAGACCAGGGTCTCACATATGAACTTTTAGAGCTTCATACCCATCCCCTCACCAATTACTTTACAGCTAAGATTTGATGGAGTTTACTGTTACTGGCAGTAAGGCTAAAGAGTTCCGTCTACTCTATATGACACATCTTTGAATAATGTCATTTCACACTATGTAACAGTTTTGAAAACGTTCTTTTTTTTTTTTGCTTAGTTACATTTAACACTACCATTACACAAAAATATTACCTCAATAATGTAAATAGTAAGAGAAGTGAGAGTTCCAAAAGCATAACTGCCAAAGTAAGACCAGAATTTCTCTTTCAAAGTGAGGGCAGATTATATAATTCTTGTGTATGGAGTATCATGGTAGGATATGGAACTTAATGTGCAATAATTGTGATAGCTAGAAATAAATTAGGGTGAACAAGCTATGGAGGATGTGTAATGCTAGTGTGTGTGAATAAGAATTCAAAGGAGCCGAGAGGAAAACTGGATATAAATAGAGCCAGATATAGTGAGGACAGAATCTACGGAAAAGGGAAACTAAAGAGGACATGAAAACAAAATGGTAAAGACTTATTTCAAAAGCTGGACTTCACAAAGGAGTTGAAGGTCCTGCAGCAAGTGGTGAAATATGATAAAGAAAACCTATCCAGCACATGTAGCAAAGAAAAATGGAAAAATAGGATTGCTCCCACACATTACGCATAGTTACATGTTACCCCTTGGCAAAGCATAGCATCAATTCAGCCATCCTGTCAGGAATACAGCAAAGTCATGAGACTGTAGCATGACGGATTATGAATAAATAGAAAAATATAAGAATAGTGAACTTGCCATGAAGAGTGGAAAATCCAAGATTTTGGAGAGAGCCCTTCAGTGAAAAGTTGAAAGATGAGAAATAAATGAGAAGCAGCAGAGTTTTACATCCTCGAAGTTAAAAAAAACAAAACATTATGTGTTATTTATTTCTCTCCTTTCAACTTTTCACTGAAGAAGCACACTGTCCAAAATATTGGATTTTCCACTCCTTGTGGCAAATCTATTGTACTCTTTTCATTGATTTTACTACATAAGTCTAGTCAATACAGACTAACACCAGCCTCTTTGAAGTTTTTGATTATATATGTATACCAGCAGGCTCTTGCTTTAGGGAAGTTCAGTGAAAGCAATGCTATTGCTGTGGACATCAGCAAAGACCTCAAATGTCTCTGGTATGCAAATCTCCTTTCAAAACTTCTATCCATCTCTGATTTCTTGGATCAGTAGCATCCTCTCAGATTGCACTACTGCAACACATGCTGACAAAGCTCTTTCTGTCCCATTTTCAATCAACTCTGGTACTCCCTAGGGCTCACACCCCACTCTCTTTTTTTCTACATCAAAGACCTATTTGTCACCACATGAAAAAACACCCACTCTTAAGCAGATGACACAATCCTTCATTCCTCTCTCTAACTTTCCCCAACTATGCATCATCCATATACAGCTTAGATGCCACACACCAAACCTACATTGACTCTATAAAAGGACCTTGCAAGCATCCTTCATTGGAACCATGCCAACCATGTCTCTTTTTTAACAGCATTAAAGAAAAAACTTCAAGTGCCACTCATATCAACACTGTATCCCTTGCCAAACACGTGTCTCATTCAGTTAAAGCCCTCCAGTCACTCTAAATGCAGGACCATACTTACTACCATCAAGGAACACTTCTGGAAAAAGTACATCCTTAACATAGCAAGCACTACATCCCAAAAACTGGCTTTTCTCTTCAGGGCCAGAAAATATCTTAGTCTCTAACAGCTGCTGACACTCCACAAAACTCAAGTGAGCTCCACGAGAGAATACCACATCTGGGATGGGATACTGCTACCATTTAGCATTTTGCCACAAATAAAGATACTTCAGCCACTGGCCCACAGGCAAACCGTGACCTATCACTGTCTTTTCTATCAGTATTATGATGGCTGCTGTTCCTCTGGCTAGTCATACCGCCAACTCAATTGTCCTTCTAATCTCTCATCACTCTTGGTGTGCCTAAATTCCTTGCCCTCAATCTAACCATTATTCCCAGTCCTTTCAGCCCCTGGAATCTCCTCCCTGTTCATATCTTTCTTGGAGGTGTTTAACTGTAATAGTTTAAATGAAACATTAATGGCATCAAGCCTATTGCTCTTGGAGAGCCTGTGAAGATCATTGGCACTGCTCCTTCCTTCAATTTCAGCAAATGAAAGAGAAACTATATCGTCATTTAACATCTTTTCCATGTTTGCATGGGTCAGATGGCATTTGTTACCGTAGATTTTTAATGGTTGGATGCCCTTCCTGTTGCTAATCCTCACCTGCTTCCAAGCAATGTAATATTTCCCATTGCCAGCCATGTTTTGTTGGAAGATTGGAAACAAACAGCCCTTGTATGATGGTGATGCTCGTTTACAGCCATTATCCGATGTCAAGATAAGGGTACACACAAACACACATGTACATATATAGACAAGCTTCTTACAGCTTCTGTCTACCAAAGCCACTAAGGATTTTGTCAGCCTAGGACTATAGCAGAATAGAAGACACTTGGCCAAAGTGCTGCACAGTGGGACTGACTCAAAGACCACATTGTTGAGAAGCAAGCTTCTTAACACAGCCACATGTTGTTGTTGTGTGTTTGTGTGTGTGTAAAAATGTGGATTTATTATAATCAGTTTTGTGATTAATTGATGGAAGGAATAAAGTAAACGTTACTCAAAATAACATCTGGTGCCATCTAAACTTAGAAGAGAGATCAATAGATCAATATAATGTAAAGCACAACATAGCCATGTAGGTCAAATTTCTGAAAAAGTTTAATACTCCAGCAATGTTTTCAAGCCTGTCTGTTGTGATAAAAAGCAATAATAACTTTGTTGTTGCTGTTGCTTTTTTCTTCCAGGGAATAGATAAGGGGGTTTAATAAGTAGAAATTACAAAAATGGTGGGGTTTTTCACAGAGGCAATTATGAAAACAAAAAGACAAGAATGGAAAAAAAACAGTATACAAAAGAATGAAATGTGACCTCCTTATAGGGGGACAAACGCTAAAATCAATCAAGGAACTCAATTCAAAATTATCCTCATACCCAAAAAAACATTCCCTCTTCCAGCTGTGTTCTCCTGCTTAGTGATGCATGCTTAGAGTAGGCCCAATTATGCTGGCTATTCACAGCACTCTCACACAACTAACTCTCCTTACCTTCCACTCTAAATGAAACCTCTTGACTGAGCAGAAAAATGCTGTCTTCAATCCTTTCAATGTTACCCACCATGCAAATTCTTTTGTTATAACTGCCAAACAATGGGAAATTGCCTGCTCTTCCTGGCTAAAAGAAGTCAGTAGGATGATCCTCACAATGAAGTCAAATGACATCCAGATCTGTCCTATGCGCAACAGGGCTGTTAACCAAAGCCCAGACATTGAATGACTGCATACAGAATAGTTTCATTATTCACTGTTCATTTTGAACAGGCTTGGCTAGCCACTAGTATTAGCATGTCTGAAAAGTAAATCTTGAACCAGCAAAACTTAAAAATAGCACTGCAAGGTTAAGGATTTGGGGAAATTGACCCAGAGTTGAAAGTTCTCCAAAATAAACTGTTCATATAATTTTGTCAACAACCAAAATCTTCTCAAGAATGAAGTCAGTCTTGCTTCTACAGAATGTAATGTATGATATTTTAAAAGCTGCATTGCCTCAATAGTAGAGAAAGATAAGCATCTGACAACATTCCAGATCCCAGGCACCCAATGTTGGTCTTTACTTGACCAAAGACTTGACAAGCTGTAAGAATCATACCTCATACAGCAACCAAAGCTTACTTTCTAAAGATCCCAGTCAAATGTCAAAATGTTACAACTCCAGGGCATGTCTGCACATTTATCAGCTACAGTTTGTTTGAGATCTTTGTGCAGAGGGTGCTCAATCAAAGATGACTTTTGGCTAAATAATAACCATGCTTAATCCCAACTGCAGTTACCTCTCAGTAAAAGTAAATGACTCCTTGGGGAACAGGAACCAGTGCATAACGATAAATAATGGACAACAAAGTGTGAAGCAAAATTTATATTGCAGTAAACACGGAGAATGTGGAAACTAAGCAAACAAGCATCATCATTTTAATATCCACTTTTCCATACTTACATGGATCAGATGAAATATATGGAAGATTTTTTTATATGGTTGGATGTCCTTCCTGTTGCCAACCTTCACTTGTTTCTGAGCAAGGTAATATTTCCCCATGACGAGAAAGTATTTTGCAGAAACAAAATAAATGACACTGCTTGAATGACAGTGATACTCATTTACAATTAATCACATGATGGCAAGACAAGGAGACACAGACACACAAGCTTCATTCAGTTACCATCAGCCAAATATACTCACACAGCTTTGGTTAGTCCAAGGTTATAAACAAAGACTCTTGCCCAAGGTGCCATGCAAGAGCGAACCTGAAACCATGAAGTTAGGAAGCAAACTTTTCAACACAGCCATGTTGAAAATAATAAACAGCCAAAAGGAAGACAGAACTAGGAGAAGGCTAAATATTTATCCTAAGTACTCAGCAACCCATCATGAAGTAGATACTCAACTAATAAATCATCATACACTAAAGTTTATCCTATTTTACTAAGTACATGTAGTGGCAGAAGCAACACATAATTCTGCTTACACAGTCACAATTAGAACTACATTAATAACTAATACAACTACCTTTGTTGATTCAGAGTTACTTAAACATGTAAATTGTAAGCTTTAGAATCTCTGAGACAATTTTTTAATGAGATCAATCTGTCAGTTTGTCAGGCATTCTGTTTGTCTAATTATTTTTCTATGATTTTCTTTGCTCTTTCTACTGCAGAAATTAGATGAAAATTTTGCAAAACAGGTATGGGTTTTATGGATATGCAAATCTGGATATTTGCATTAATTGTTGAAGTAAATTTTAAAATGTTTTAAATGTTGGGAACTCTTCAACTAAAGATGTGCTAGACCAGAAGTTGAGAAGTGGCTGATCTTAACCTGTGGTAGGTTTATGTTGCTATTGTGCAAGTCAATAAACACTTGAAATGATCTTGAGCATTAAGGGAGCTGAATGAACCTGCAAAAGTACAGTGATTTAAGGCTAAAACCTACTACTTTCAAGTAAAATATTGAAGCAATAAATACTATTCACTAAACACATATTTCACATTATATATTCTAACTACGTCAATATCATATGATTGTATTTTTATTGTTCAAATATTATTAAAAAGCAATAATGACACAAAGAGATGATGGAATTTTTTAAATCAAGAAATTTTCTTAATAATTATATTTTAAAATTTTATCTGAAACATTTACATGACAGAAGGTCAATAAGTTTTCAACGAGGAAGAATAAGGGAGAATAATCCTCAGTCCAGAAGCCCAACTTCATAGCCTGCAACACTGTCGCCTATGCTGAAAGAACCCCATAGTACAGGTGGTGGTGTTGAACTCAAGAACAGCAGTCCCTCTGACAGATATCCATAGTTTCCATCTATCAAATTTCACTCACAACATACTGGACCACCCAACGCTATAGTAGAACATACTTGCCCACTTTCTGATTGAACCCACAACTAACTTCTCAACCACACAGCAATTCCTGCACCCAATAAGTGAAGAGCAAGTGGAATTTATCTTCAGCTATTGTCATTATATTTTTTATCTATTATTTGCTTCAGTCATTAGACCACAGCCATGCTGGGGCACCACCTCGAAGAATTTTAGTCAAATGAATCAACCCCAGTATTCATTTTTTTTTTTTAAACTCTGATATTTATTCTATTGGCCAAATTGCTAAGTTATGGGAATGTAAACACACACACCAACACCAATTTTCAAGCGTGAGTCGGGGACAAACACAGACACAAACACACACATATAGATTGTTTGAAGTGGTGTACAGATTTTATATATTAAGACAAAGGATGTAGACAGAATTTTGGGTAATAATTTATTTAGTGCTTTCATCTCATTTTGAAGAATCATCATATATATATATATATATACACACACACACACACAATGGGTTTCTTTCTACCAAATCCACTCACAAGGCTTTGGTTGGCCCAAATCTATAGAAGACACTTGTCCAAGGTGCCATGCAATGGAACTGAACCTAGAACCATATAGTTGGGAAGCAAACTTCTTACCACACAGCCATGCCTGCACCTATGGTACAGAGAGCAGTATTTCTTGTTTAAGGAGAACAATACAAGGTCTTGACTAAAGATGGACCAGTATCCTGTGAAAGTATGAACCCTTATCATCTCAATGGTATTATAACACAGAAATCTAAAACTAATATTATATATTTGTGAAGAATCTATCTTCATGTAGTATATTTTCTTTTTGTCCAGTTTGTTATTAATTTTGTAATACTAATTTCAAATCTAGCCATGGTCAACTTTATCTTTCATCCTTTCATGTTAGAGCACCAAACAGGATACTTTATATTATTTGTTCCAGCTCTCTGTATTCTGGTACCAATACCTGCAACAACACTAGTGTGAAGCAGTGTCAGCTTTGCCTTTCTTTCAAAACAAAAACATGTGACATAGAGAAGAGAGACTAACGAGCTTAGGTAACTGCTAGTGTTCCACAAAATCCTTGTCTAGGCTTGCACCTTGATACAGGTGCAGATATAGGGTCAAACCAGAGCAACAAAGGCCTTAGACATAATCAGTGTGTAGTATCTAAATACATCAATCATGCTAGAGTCACATATCAGCTCTAAGGAGGAGGGGAGGGGTATTCAAAATGTTGAGATATAAACAGAGATGACCAGGTCATCATGTCAGGTATAAGTAGGAAAAAAAATAATATAATGATTAGAAATGGCAATTAGCAAGATGCTACAAAATCATTAGTCTAAACACTAATCGTTGATCAATACTGAATCAAGGTAATAGACTGGCAAGAGTTGTTACTATGTTGGACAAAATGGTTTGTAGAGTTTAGTGTCAGCCCTTTGTTTTCAGTTGGAAGCCAGCTCATGCTGTTGCTGTACGGTTAAGAAGATTAAGGTTCAGTCTGATTGCATGGTATTGATAGCAGGAAACTGGAAGAAACTCATTGTGCGTATGTGTGTGTGTATATATATATATATATATATATATATATATATGACATTGTATAAAGATTTTAATCTAGGTGCCTAATTTGAATTGTGTGTATGTGTGTGCATACCTTGTCTTAACATCATACAGGAGCAATGTTGTTCATTACTAGTCTTCCATGAAAAACATGCCTGGCCATGGGGAAATATGACTTTGCTTGAAAACAGGTGAGAGTTGATAACAGGAAGGGCGTCTGATCATAGAAAATCTGCCTCAATGAATTCCAACTGGCTCATGTAAGTATTGGAAAGTAAAAGAAAAGTTAAAACAACGATGATGATGAAATCTCAGTTTTTTTGCAAACAGACTATGGCCAGCACTTTAAAGGTGGATGAGGGTGTACACCACCAAAAGCCACAATATTCCTCTAAAGATCAACAACCCAAGTTATTATAAGCAAAACAGAATCCAAGAACTCTGTATTAACTGATATGACAGTAAGTAAATATTATCATCATCATTATCATCATTAGTTTACATCTGTATCTACATTGGCATGGGTTAGACAGTTCAATGGAGTCTAACAAGTCAAGGGTTGCATCATGTTCCAATGTCTCCATTTTACAATAGTTACTAACAGCATAATTATAGTTATTAATGACACAATTGTGTTCAAGTGAATGCGAAACCAATATTCTGAACATGTAATTTTATTGACATTTGTTTATAAACTACTTATAAAATGAAAGTAAATAAAAAGATCCTAGTAACTTCTTGTAGACAGCAACAATAGATAACATCTTCAACTCACCTGATAAGGTCTGTATTAATATAAAGAAACTATATTAATATAAAGAAACTAAATGTGTAATACCAACAGCTAACAGAAGAACATTACATATAATGGTTCTAATCTAAGTAGCAACTGTTTTTTGTGGGGAGAGGGTATTACCAAGAACTACATTGGACAATGTGTTCTTTTATGATCAAAAGCATTCCCGCCATGACCATTTGGGATGGGGTGCATTATTTAACACTAGAAGGATTATAAATTATAGGTTGTTTGCACCAACTGTAAAAAGACTAAACTACATACTGCCTATAAGGATCACACATGTCAATTGGTGCATTGGCAACTTTTGAAACTTGCACCTACTTTTCTATATTGATACATGTGACAATGTTTTAGATATTCAGTAATTGCATAGCCTTTACAGCTTTCAAAACAAAATTGCAGTTTAATCTGCACAATTCATTAGAATAGAAGAGAATTACCAGAAGCAGTAAAACAGGTGAAACCACTCCATGAAACTGTGGTTTTGAAATCTACAGAGAAGCCTACTGTCACACTTAAATTGTACCAGTGCAAAAAATCAAAGTCTGTTGTTCTTTTGAGTACCATACATCAACAAGTATAAGTTTCTTCTAGAAATAACCCCAAGAAGAAGCCCGACACCATACTTTTTTATAACAAAAATGATGTAGATGTATTTGATCAAATAGTAAGGCTTTATTCAATCAAAGCAAGCAGTGGATGACGGCCAATGCACATGTTTTTTTTTTTAATAATATTTTGGATGTTGCTCTTATAAACAGCTGGGTAATATACACAAGTGTTTGCAACCCAGTCATTAGTTGACGAGAATATATTCAAAGAGTTACTGGAAAACTTTGTGGTGATTCACTTCACAGTCATTCATGTACTATCAGATATCCTATTGAGGAAACATCTACCACTAGAAATAAAGTCAGATGTACATGTGTGAAAACAAAACGCAGAAACAGAACCACAGAAATATATGGAGTCTGTAAAAAACCTCTGTATGACAAATGTGTGCTAAAATGTTGTGATGAACATTTACATTTTCTATAAATTTCTTTTTATTTTGTAAGGAAAAACTTCTTTCAAAATATCAAACTATTGTGACTACAATCACATGAAGTCATAAAATTCAATAGATTTATACATTTAATAAAAGTTTTCTGCCTCTCTTTTTCTTTTTCCTTTCAAATTGGAAAATATCTGCGCATCAATTGACGCATTATCCTCATCATCATCATTCAACATCCGCTTTCCATGCTAGCATGGGTTGGATGATTTAACTGAGGACTGGCGAACCAGATGGCTGCACTAGGCTCCAATCTGATCTGGCAGAGTTTCTACAGCTGCATTCTAGTCCTTAAAGGTAGGTGAAAAGTCTGATCTTCCTAGTGTTAATGTATTCTTTCTTAATAAGATGGTATGGTGTAATTGATGGAGATTTAGCTGTTGTTCTCAGCAAGCCAAACAACTACATACAGGCTCATCTATTGGTTTACAAAGCTGGAATTTTTTTTAACAGCTTTCCCAGGGTCAGTAATTAGACAAGTAAAATTGTCTCAAACAAGACTTGAAATCACGGCACAAAGTTCTGGTGGCCATTGACTTTCTTTATCATAACATTTATGAACCAATATTATTACAATGGTTTCTGAAATAGTTTATCCTGGTTTTGATAGCATGAAGTCATTCAATAACATTTTCTAGAATGTCAGTCTATTGTAGGTTTGATTTAGGGGGCAATTTGAATTGAAAACCATTAGTTAACAAAACACTCTGCTTTTATATGGTATCCCTGTTGGTTGTAGTCATGTACCACACCTACTTACGATATTTATTTAATTTTGGATGAATTGTGGGCTGAAAACTGAGAGCTAACAAAACACCCTGCTTTCATACAGTGTCCCAGCTGTTTGCAGTGACATACTGTTCAAATGTCAATAAACTAGGTCATAAACACAGCACCATTATGGAATAAGACACAGGACCTTTGACCTCAGTCTATGGACAAACCAACTGGTAACTTTACCATCTACAACCTGTCAGTCATATGACCTGCCTGAGAAACAAAACACACTAATAAACACAAATTGTTCTTAACATCTGTCTTTGAAAATGAAAGAAATTAGATATCATAGTCCTAAATTATCAACTATGTCTGGGAAAAAGAGTGGATGGTTATGGTTGAAATGACTTTCAATAATAGGTTTGTTTTATTAAAAGTGACCTTGGAATAAACAACATCCCCTGTTAATTGCCTCCTCCCCTACGACTTTCTTTAATTGCATTGTTGTTCAACTCCAGGTCAGTCTTGATGAAGCAGACCTGTGATCAAACGCATTTCACTCATAACCATCCTGTCTTTTCCCTTTGTACAGAGAACACAGGACCACATATCCAGTATGTCTCTTTCTGATTTGAGAGAGGTTTTGCTGCTACTTCTAGCATATCAAGTAACTATGCAGAGGTTTGTTCTGGGATTGTTGTTGGACATAAGGAGTATGCTGGAAAATGAAGAGGACACTGCACATAAGAGGTGACAAACATCTCAACCAATCAAAATAGTTGTAAGTAGGCCAGCATTAAACTACAAAGCTAATGTTTGATACTTTCAGACTTGTGTACTTAGGTTTCTATCTTTGTTAGTGGTAGTGTAAAATAAACTACTATTATGACTAACAATTGGAATAGAACTGGTAGGGATCTATAGTATGAGATTGAAAGGACAAAACTGAAGGGGTTAGAACTAACTATTGATCTAAACAACCCATGAACTATTTAAACTGTGTTGTGACCTTAATCAAGCAGACCTATGCACAAAGGAAGTCCAGTCATGACCAGCTCACTTATTTGTTAAGAATAGTGTATTCAGACAACATCATAATCGATATCCTATTTAAGAGAATAGGTTGTGGTTTGAGAGACAATGGTTGCTATTTCCAGCATGTCAGAGTTTGATATTTGAATTTTGTGGCTTGGGTCAATGGAAACTAAATTTTAAACTAATGTCTGTATGACCTTTCTTTTAATTATTAGGTTAGAATACATTCACCAACAGCTGCTATTTTAGTTATTACTAGCTGTTACACTTGTGGCAAAAGAGTTGTTATTATTATTACTACTGTAGATGCACTTATTACAATAACAGTCTTGGCAGTAGTGCTGCAGCAGTTGTATCTCAATCTGCAGGTTTCTAGCTGATGCATTTTTACACAATCTTCTGTAACCTGTTTTTATGTCAACAGCTGGTATATATCACCTCACTTCCCTATATATGTCTCTTTGCACAAACACACACACTCTCTCTTTCTCTCCCTCATGCTTTCCTCCTTCCACTCCCTCTTATTCTCACCCACTCATCCTTTCCTCTCTCCCTTCCACTTACATACACTTTCCTTTCTATTGTAGAATGGTGATTCCATGTGAGAAGTCTATTTATTCCAGTTGTCTCATGACAATAGACGGACCAAGAGGAGGAACCTGTACTGTACTGAAGAGGAATACATTGCTAGACTGTATAATGGTAACCAGAAAGATTAACACCAGCTAAACATTTATTGATATATATGCAGGAGGAGGAACAGTCCAATTGGTATGGTCATGCAGTGATATTATAATACCTTTAGGATTAGATTTTGCTTATAGAAATATTTTCCACCACAATCATCATCATCAACACCAATAGATATAGAAACTATCTAACACACCTCATGTAGGCCATTTTGTTTCAGGTTCATCATGACCAACATTTTTCATAATAGCACAAATTAAACTGGCTAATAACATTCAGCACCTCTTACTGTATCTCACTGCTTCATTATTTCATCTTTGGGGCCCAGTGTTCTGAGATATGACCTAACTACTCTATTCATGAAAGTGTCGTACATCATCTCACTCAATATGCCATTGTATATCCATCCTTACAGATGTCCTGTTTTCTATCCAACCTCGCCAGCATCCCAATGTGTATCAAATCCTCACTGACAGACTGTTGCATATTCATCTTCACTAATATCCCGTTGTATATCTGACCATCACTGACATCCTGTTGTATATCTGACCCTCACTAATGTACAGTTGTATGACGAATCATCACTGACACAGAGTTGTACATCCAACCCTCACTAACATACAGTTGTATATCCAACCCCCATTCAGTTTAAGAATATACATAAAAGAAAAAGAATGAAACTCAAACTAGTGCGAGTCAGTCGGAACTGTACCTACTTTATTAATTCATTCCAGTACACTATCAGCATTATAATGGCTTTTTCAAAAACTTCCAGTCACATTTCTAAGCACATTTATATTTCTTTCCTATTAAGTTCATGCCTGCTCCACCCCCCACTTCCCCAGTCTCTCTCTCTCTCTCTCTCACACACACACACAGCTTCATTGTGTAAGTGTTGTGCAACAATAGGAACTAGTCCTGTTTCTTTCTTAGTTTTAAAAATTTAACATCAATAACAATGCTGCCACCATCTATCGTACTCAATGATGATCATCAGCACCACCTTCATTGTCAATATTAATATTACAGTCAACAAGACTGAGTCCCATGGCAACATACATCAGCATTGTCACTAATATCTTCATTAGCACAACAATGATTACTCTCACCATCACCACTATTGCTGTTAATAGAAAGGACACCACCACCAGCAACAGCAGTGTTACTACAAAATGGTCTATGTATAAATAACTTTATAAATTTCAGCTAGAGGAGGTGCATGAGATATTTTTAAATTCAATGCATATTTAATTAGCTTTTTAATATTATTAATAAAAAATGGAAATCAACAATGTTGTTCTTATGGCTTTTATAGTTATTGGTATTAGCATTCTTATATGAAACAAAAGAACTAAACAACAAAAATAACACAAATTGGTTTCAGTCACTGCTAAAACATTTAGTATTTAGGTCAGACATTGCTATATTTTTAGTCTGTTGAGCATTACATAATTACCAACCACACTGGCTGTAAACATTGAACTATTTTGACTACTTGCACCTCACCATCATGGGGTCAGATCTTGCTACATCTGTTAAGTTTCTTTCTGTGAAACTCCATTTCATGAGTGAGTGATTTGGTCAATATTAGAAATGACAGCTAATGAAAGCAATTGGCTGACAACAATTGCACGCATCATCTATAAATCTGAAAATTCCCTTTTGTGTTTGATAGAAAATGTACCATGCAAGGTGATTACAGTCTCAGAATTGACTTCTTTCCAGTTACAGATTTGACCTCATCATCTCTTTCTTGGTTTGTTTCTGATATAGATACATGTCTTAAACTGGAAAGGTACTTCATTATTTAAGCAACAAGTGCTTCATGTTTATATAAAGTATCCATACCAAAACAGCCACTTTTCCTACTCAACCAAATGCGCTTACAGGAAAAGCAAATGCAAAACAAAATAAGAATATTAGTCATGATAGAATTAATCCTCATTAAGCCAGTTCACCAAATTAATAATAAGTTTCTAATATAGGTACAAAGCTTGAAATTTGGAGAAGAGGCTAGTCAATTGCATCTAACCTGATACTTAACTTTATTGATCCTAGAAGGAGGAAGGCAAAGTTGACTTCAGTTGGATTTGAACTCAGAATGTAAGTCAGAACAAATACCACATGGCATTTTGTCCAATACTCTAATGATACTGCCAATCCACGTCCAATAATAATGATTATTTCTAATTTAGGCACAAGGTCAGCAACTTGGGAGGGGGGTTCTAAGTTGATACTGATGACCCAGCACTTGATTGGTACTGGATTTTATTGCCCCTGAAAGTATGAAAGGGACAATTAACCTTGTTGGGATTTGAAACAAAATGATAAAGAGTGGAAAGAGGTACCACAAGACATTCTCTTCAACATTCTGATTCTACCATTAATAATAATAATAATAATTCTTTCTACTAAGAGCATAAGGCCTGAAATTTGGAGGAAAGAGATAAGCCAATTACATCGACCCCAGTGCTTGACTGGTACTTAATTTATCAACCCCAAAAGGATGAAAAGCAAAGTTAACCTTGGTGGAATTTGAACTCAGAGTATAAAGAAAGATGAAGTGCTGCTTTTTCCCAGCGTGCTAATGATTCTACCAACAAAAGTCATGGAACAACTGGAGATGGTGTTACAAAACCCATCCGATCTATAGAAGTAATGACTACGGGTGAGGGCGGTATGATATTTATACTGCTATGTAGATTATCTCCAATATCACTTACTTGGCTAGAGATCTTTTACTTTAAAACAAGATTTTCCTCTGAGAATCACTTCTTCCTTGAATCTAAGAACATTTGATGAAAGAAAAAAGTTGTTTCCATCATCTCCTCTATGAGACCTGCTGCTACAACTAACAGCAAGCATGACATTAAATAGATTAATGAATTAACTATTGAAACAATCTAACATCTGGAAAATATTTTTAAAAAAATTTTCAACATATATATATATATATAACGTATTAACCATCAAGCATAAATGCATAAGTTTAACAGCTGGTATAGGTCTGTCAGATCAGACCTAGAATTATCACACAGCTACTGAGTAGTTAACTACTGGAGGGTATATTATACAGAAATATAATATTACATAAACTCCCAAGAGACCAAAGGAGTATCAGACAACTGTAGAAGCTTCATTCACAACAAAATCAGTTGAAAATAAAGTGTTGTACTTTATCTTTTCTCTTACATGTCATTTAATTGCCCAACACTTAAAAGATTTTTTTTTACGCAGTGTATTTGGACTTGCACTCATCTAGCAAGTGACTGTGTTGAAACTGAAGCACATTTAACAACTCCATGTGTCAACACTTTTGTTACCATACTGTCATTGAAAAACACTGCTTTTTGCCTTTTTCACCATTAACTTTGAAAATAATAAATAGGTGCAGGCATGGTTGCGTGGTTAAGAAGTTGATTTCCCAACAAAATAGTTTCAGGCACAGTCCCACAGCAAACCTTTACAATGTTTACAGTTGTCATTGTTTAGCACCAAGCCCACCCAGATTGAGCTGGCAAATGATCAACAGTGTTACAGCTGTGACAATTTAATCTAATATTCAGACATAATATATCTAGGATTATATTACAGAATGATTTAATGTTTCCTTCCAGGTTTAATTCTTTTGTTACTATATTTCCATTGAGATATACTATCTTTGTTTCAATTTTCATAATTAAGGAGAATATAATAAAATAACTTTGTCATAATAGGCGCAGGAGTGGCTGTGTGGTAAGTAGCTTGTTTACCAACCACATGGTTCCGGGTTCAGTCCTACTGCGTGGCACCTTGGGCAAGTGTCTTCTACTATAGCCTCGGGCCGACCAAAGCCTTGTGAGTGGATTTGGTAGACAGAAACTGAAAGAAGCCTGTCGTATATATGTATATGCGTGTGTGTGTTTGTGTGTCTGTGTTTGTCCCCCTAGCATTGCTTGACAACTGATGCTGGTGTGTTTATGTCCCCGTTACTTAGCGGTTCGGCAAAAGAGACCGATAGAATAAGTACTGAGCTTACAAAAAGAATAAGTCCCGGGGTCGAGTTGCTCGATTAAAGGCAGTGCTCCAGCATGGCCACAGTCAAATGACTGAAACAAGTAAAAGAGTAAGAGTAATTAAGCTGATGTTTGGAGCAAATGACCATGTAATCTTGATGGAAGATTTTAATTTTGATCACTTTAAAACAGGAAGTTGGTGTCATAGAACCAAGGATGGTATTAAAAAGGTTAAGATGGTAGTATAACTAGGGGAGATTTGGCTGCTATTTCTAGCAATTCAAACAAGCCCCTCATCTAACTTCTGAGGTTTTTTCTTTTGAAAATGTGTTTTATGGTTGGCAACCTTCCTTTGTGCCTTATCACATGAGAACAAAATGGGATTGATAGTTTTTTTGGTTTATTCATTCTGTTTTTGTGTTTGGCTAAATTGTTTGGTTGACCTCATCCCTAGTAGTCCAGCAACTATGAACACACAACAGCTGTACTTTTAGTTTAACTGACCATTAATTCTTAATACTGAACTAATATGTAATCACTCACAAACATTTTGATGGCAGTCAAAGTATTTTGTTACAGATAATTTTTTTTTTTAAGTTCCCTGACCTCAGGCCTAAGTAGTGAATAGATTTATTGACCATTCACACTATACTTTGACCATTGCTTCAAACAGACATTTAAAAGTCTTCCTTAGTTCTCTGCTTGAGATCAACAACTTATCTATCAAGCTCATTCTTATAGTCTAACTGGATATTAAGATTTTGTGCTTACCTTTTTTTAAACTTGCATTTGCTGGCAGTACACAGCATAATAGCTTCCATTATATTATAAATAACTATATTCTGTTACAGCAAGAACCTTTTTAGGCATTTAATAACATACAAAGCTATTAACTCTTTTGATACCAAAATGCCTGACTGCTCCTGGTTCTGATGCATCTTCCTATTTTAAATTGTTTTAGATTTTAAAAAAAATCTTCCATCAAAATTTCATGTTAATGTTCCAAACATGAACTTCAAAATTAAAGATTTTCAAATTTAATTGTAACAAAGACTGTATTTTAACAGCAATGCTTTTAGTTTCTCAATTCATGTGAATCTTCATATAGATTTTATGTGAGATGTAGTGTTTTACAAAGTGAAATTGTTGAGAAGTTCACTTTTTAGGCAACATCATTCCTCAGTGGGTTTGTAGCCTGGCTGAAGCTTTCAAATTTAACATCATACAAGAACCATCTCTAACCACTTAACTTTTTTGGTATCAACCCACCTCAGCCTGCCCTCCCTGGTTCTATGATACAAATATACTGTTTTGAAGGGATTTAAATTAAAACCTTCCATCAGAGTTTATATGTCATTTTATGTTCCAAACACCAGCTTGATAAAGAAAGCTATTTTATTTCCATGCTTGCATGGGTTGAATAAAGTTTATTCAGGCAGCTTTTCTATAGCCAGATGCCCTTCCTGTTACCAAGCAATGTAATATTTCACCATGGCCAAACATCTTTTTGCAGATTATTGACAATGAATGACATTGCTTGCATGATAGTGACACTCATAACTATCATGTGATGTCAAAACTAGGAGTTGCAAACATACACACATATACAAATATATTATTATTTCCCTTAGGCATAGAGATATTAATAACCTGATGTCAGAATTCAATATACATATGCTTCAGAACAAAGCATCAGTTGAGTATAGAGCAGTAATAAGAAATTAAAATGACAAAGAAACAAGAAATTACGTCATGAACTTTATGAGTTTACAGCCACTCCTGCTTTAAGATGCAATAGAGTGATACACAAATGCTCAACTATGAGTGTATAGTTTCTTATAGCAGAAACAGCTGTAAGCTAATGAAGTTCATGACAATTTTTTTATTTCATTTTCATTTTAATTTATATATAATATATTCCAAACTTGTTCCAGTTTCTGCCAACCAAATCCACTCACAAGAATTTGGTCAACCCAGGGCCATAGTAGAAGAGATGTGCCCAAGGTACCACACAGCCATGCGCCTGCACAAATATAACTATGTTTCTTTGTATTAATATTCAAATAGCGGCAGACCTTGCTATCAATTTCCTACTTCAATGTTAATGATTAAAACACTTGAGTATTGCTGTTGTTGTTGTTATGGTAGTAATAGTTGCTATTGCTGTCTCAACAGGAAGCAGAATTAATGAGTGTTCCTATGTAACATTGATAAGTGTGCGCGCGTATGTATGTGTGTATGCATACATGCGTCTTAATTATGTTCTTGTGGTTAAATATGTAGCTATATTAGTGTGTTTACCATTTGTTGATGCAGACCATGAGTTTTCTTAAATACTGATGTTTCAGACATCTGCGTGTGCATGTAGATGAGTGTATATGTATTCATGTGTGTGTATTTATAAATAACAATACTAGAGTTTATTAACATAAGAGTAGGAAATTGGTAGTTTGAGTAATAGGAAGAAATATAATGTATGTTTGTGTGCATGTGTGTGTATATGTGCATGTATACATACATACATATATATATATATAGCTAAGAGACAATAACTCCAAAGAGACCACTGACATGAACTTAGATTACGAAGTCAATGGGGAATATACTGAATATTGTATATGATAAATTCTTAATTCATTAAAACTTCTCTTCTGGACAGAGAAAGCAAGCAAAAGCCTAGTGATCATCGCTAGCAACTGTGAATGAGAAGAAGAGACAATTTTAAGAAATTAGCAAATTTCAAAGTTGAATTAACATTCTTAAGAAAAAAAAACAGTTTGATTTTTACTTCAGAGAAGAGGGAGAGCTTTTCAGGCTCGGTTTGGCCACAAAGACAAATCATTAACATCATTGCATCACCATTTGTTATCTACTTTCTATGTCTGCAGTGTTTAGGTGTTGGACAGCTCATTGCTACATTCTGAGAAGGACTGGAGTACCAAATCTCACTGGTAAATATTACTTCTTGTTTGGATTCTATGGCTGGTTGCCTTTATTAACACCAGCCACCTTACCTGGTTTTTTCATGGCACCAGCTCCAAGGAGATTGCCATGTCTTCAACACGACCAAAGGAAATATACCCAGTGCAATCTGTTAAGTGTGGGGTTGATTCCACACTTAACTGATTACACTGGGTATATTTTACATGGTACAAGCTCTGGAGAAGGTAGGGGTGAGATGTGAAGAATAAGTAAGAAGTGGATAAATGATGAAGGTGGATGAGGATTGTCAACACCAAATGGCCTAAGAAGGAGTATAGGTAAAATGTATGAAGTATATGCATATGTGGTGATGTCCCTTAATCAAATGTCTCACGAAAGGTGAGCAAAGGCTTTAAGGACATGAGAGAAGGGATGGAATGTCTGTGAGATGATCATATAGGAGCAGTGAATCATATTGGTACATGCATGTGTATGTACATGTGTGCATGTGTAAGTATGTGTATGTATGTAAAAAAGTGAGAGAGGTGTGGTGGAGTGTTTATGAGAGGATCATAATTATACATCCTCAATTATACTGGAAATACTATGTTGAAAAGAGATGATCAACTGCTCACTTAAGTCACGCTGGTAGCATAGTACAGTAAGACAGAAGAAAACTATAACTGAGAAATGACCAATAAGGGGCATAAGAGATAAAGGCTTGAGCAATCATGACTTGTGTGCATGTGTGTGTAGATTTTCTACTTGGCAAGCACTGACACTCAACCTACCCACGCATGCATGGAAGATGGACATTAAAGGATGATGAGGATGAGGATGATATATAACCAAGCTTTTTGGATTGGTATGGTGCAATGACCTCGTATTCATTGAGCTCTTAATTACCATAGATTAATTCTCTCTCTCACTTTGTATGTGTGTGTGTATATATATCATCATCATCATCATCGTTTAACGTCCGCTTTCCATGCTAGCATGGGTTGGACGGTTCAACTGGGGTCTGGCAAGCCCGAAGGCTGCACCAGGCCAGTCAGATCTGGCAGTGTTTCTACAGCTGGATGCCCTTCCTAACGCCAACCACTCCGAGAGTGTAGTGGGTGATTTTATGTGCCACACGAGGCTGGCAGACGGCCACGCTCGGATGGTGTTTTTTATGTGCCACCGACACAGGTGCCAGACAAGGCTGGCAGACGACCACGCTCGGATGGTGTTTTTTATGTGCCACCGACACAGGTGCCAGACGAGGCTGGCAGACGGCCACGCTCGGATGGTGTTTTCTTATGTGTCACCGGCAAAGGTGCCAGACGAGGCTTGCGAACTCGGATGGTGTTTGTTACGTGCCCTCAGCACGGAGGCCAGTCGATGCGGTACTGGCTACGGTCACGTTCAGATGGTTTTCTTATGTGCCACCGGCACTGGTACCATAAAGGATACAAATTCCATTGATGTACATCTATTTTGATTTGGTTTTGATTTTGATTTTCATTTGCCTCAACAGGTCTTCTCAAGTGTCACAATAAGGAAGGTATGCACAGGTGGACTGACTACGTCCCAGGTAGGGGCCACGGGATATGGCTTCACTAGTCTTGCCGGGTCTTCTCATATATATATATATATATATATACACACACACATATATATATACACACATACTTGCACACATATACATATATTTGTGTCTGTGAGTATATAGTATGTATGTATATATTTTTACATATAAATTTGTATTTGTGATGAGTAATGTGTATGCATTATATACACAATCTGAAAATCTTTTCAAAGTTCAAGAATTTCATAATGGTAGCCAAGAATGAAGTCAATGAAAGTGTGTGAGAGGGGAAGATGAAACAAAAACATTGCTAAATAATCCTACATCTTGCTGCTTTGTTCAGCCCCAAGGTGGTATTGACCAAGCAAACCTATGATCATTCAGACAGATGATATACGCTGCCACTGTTTCAATTAATTTTGAAAAATGAAGAATTTAGTAAAATATCTTTGTGGGTGAATTTGGTACAAGGAATCTGAAAGAAGCCCATATATACATAGACATCATACATACATACATACATATTTATATACATGGGTTGGACAAAATAATGGAAACACCTAGCATCATAATTTTGAAATATATATAAAACCATCAAAAGCTTGTTTGTTTTTATATTTTTTTTATTTATTATTAGCGTTGCTTAATATGTTTGGCTAAAATTGCTGTTTCTTTTCAGATATCATCAGAAAAAGTAATTAAAATTCATTAAAATGACAGATCTATCAGACTTTCAAAGAAGTCAAATTGTTGGTGCTTCTATGGAAGGCACTAGTGTAACGAAAACAGACGAAATGTTTGGTGTATCAATAAGTACTGTCTTGAAAGTAATGAAATCCTTTGAAAAAGAGGGAAAAACCTCCTCATTGAAACAAAACTCCGGAAGAAAACCTAAACTTACTGATAGGGAGTGTCAGACTGTTACAGAAATTGTTAGAAAGGATCACAAAAATACAGCTCCTAAAATTACTGCAGAGCTTAATAACCACCTTGAGAACCCAGTTTCCACAAAAACTATTCACCGGGAGCTGCACAAAGCCAGATTTCACAGGAGGACTGCAATCAGAAAACCACTACTTTCAAAAACAAATGTTGCAAAGCATTTTGAGTGGAGTAAAAACCTATAGAATTGGTCCCTAGAGCAGTGGAAGAATGTTATTTTCTCAGACAAGTCGTCCTTTACCTTATTTTTGACCACCAGCTGGGTATATGTGTGGAGACAGCCAAAAGAAGTATTTGACCCAGACAGCCTTCTTCCAATTGTTAAACATGGAGGATCTGTGATGATGGGGGGGGGCTTGGAAATTCACCAACCCAATGGTTTCCCTTCATGGCAGAATTAATAGTCTAGACTATTTAAGCATTTTATCTGAACAAATTCATCCTATAGATGTGGAACTGTTTCCAGAGGGAAATGCAATCTTTCAGGATGATAATGCACCAATTCACACACCTAAAGTTGTCACTGAATGGCATGAGAAACATTCTAGTGAAGTTGAACATCTTATTTGGCCACCACAGTCCCCAGATCTCAATATTATTGAACATTTATGGTGCATTTTAGAAAAACAAGTAAGGAGTTGATATCTTCCACCATCATCACTACAAGAACTGGAGACTGTTTTAGCTGAAGAATGAACAAAAATTCCTTTGGAAACAATTCCATCTTTGTACGAGTCCATACCTCCTCATATAATTGAAGCTGTAATTACTGCCAAAGGTGGTCCTAAAATAAATTTGTTTGAAATTTTAAAATGTTTCAATTATTTTGTCCAACACCTGTATATGTATGTATACTATACAAATATTACTTTAAAAAAACATTTCTTTTAATTTTTCTAAATTTAATTATTTAATCGTTACAGTTGAAAAGGTCTCAAAATGACTGAAACTGGTACTGAAATGTTCTTTATAAAATTATTTTAGCATTTTCTATTATGACTTATTTTTTCATATATATATATATATATATATAATTTTATTTGTTTCAGTCATTTTGACTGCGGCCATGCTGGAGCACTGCCTTTAGTCAAGCAAATCGACCCCAGGAATTATTCTTTGTAAGCCTACTACTTATTCTATTGGTCTCTTTTGCCAAACCGCTAAGGTACGGGAACGTAAACACACCAGCATTGGTTGTCAAGTGATGTTGGGGACACACACATAAATATATATATATATATATACATATATATATAAGGTTAATCCAAACAAGAAAACAGAAAAGACAACAACACAAGGAGGTGGAACAATTAAAGTATTATTATTAGGCGCTCAGGAAAAAGGGAAGAAGGAGGGTATGACGTTTCGAGCGGAGCTCTTCGTCGGAAACATAAGAGAAAGAAAGATCCCGAGGCGGGCGGACGTAGGGAAAAAAAACGCAACTGGTTTTCACGAGGTAAACATGCTGAAAGGCCGGAAGTCTTAGACGAGCAGGGACAGGTTTTCAAAGACAGGAGAGCGGAAAAAGAAGGTAGGTAACAACTCAATGAATGGGAAGAAGAAGGTGTGTATGTGAGTATGTACGTGTGCGTGTATGTAAGGCGACGGCGAGTAGCGGGCAGCGGCCGTAACGATGTGCGAGATAAAAAAATGTGTATATATTAGTGCGTGTGTCTGTGTAAGTGTGTGTACGTAGGGCATATATATATATATCAGCGCCGCCTTGACTGGCTTCCATGCCAGTGGCACGTAAAAAACACCAACCAAACGTGGCCATTGCTAGCCTTGCCTAGCACCTGTGCCAGTGGCATGTAAAAAGCACCCACTACACTCATGGAGCGGTTGGCGTTAGGAAGGGCATCCAGCTGTAGAAACACTGCCAGATCAGACTGGAGCCTCCTGGCCTCCCAGACCCCGGTCAAACCGTCCAACCCATGCTAGCATGGAAATGGACGTTAATTGATGATGATGACATATATATATATATATATATATACGACAGGCTTCTTTCAGTTTCTGTCTACCAAATCCACTCACAAGGCTTCGGTCGGCCCGAGGCTATAGTAGAAGACACTAGCCCAAGGTGCCATGCAGTGGGACTGAACCCGGAACCATGTGGTTGGTAAGCAAGCTACTTACCACACAACCACTCCTGTGCCTATATATATATATATATATATTATGAATTAAAAGCAGTACTAGTGTTATAAACATTATCAACCAAAATTACTCAATGTGTTTGGCTGTTTGCTGTAGTATAGTGCTTCAGGGACAACTCCCTCAGAGCACTAGGTGTTAAAACACCTGAAAGTCATAGACAGGTAAGACAAATCACTTCCAATCTCGTTCAGGAATAATGGCTACAGCAAAAAATTAGTGAAATATCGATATCCATCACCTCTGAATGGGACTGGAGGCAAGCTTTCAGATGTTTTAACACCCAGTGCTATGAAGGAGTCATCCCCAAAGCACTATACTGCAGTGCACCAGTGAACAAGCAAAACATACCATGAATATATGTGGTCAATAATATATATATATATATACACACACATACATACATATATAATGTTTGCATGAGTGTGTACATGTTTTAGTGCTTCCTTGTTTTGACATTGTATAATAGTTGTAAACAAGTGTATATTTACACACACACACACACACAAACAAACATATGCATACATATATATATAGAGATACATATAAGCACATAGACTTACATATCCATAATGATAAATGTATACAAATATACATGACGACTGTCCACTAGTGACCGAGGAAGACCATCACTGACCACTGCCCATGCAATATGTCAGCAATGCCCATGCATGAGGTTATTGCACCAGCAGCTACCTTCACCCTGGTTCACCTCCTCGGCTTCCACACTCGCCACGGTGCCCTACTACATAACTGGGTGTTGGACAATCACCTCATTGGTGGTTGCACAACCTAAACTTTTTGGTGCAGTAAGGCTTGCACAGTACCTCAACAGATCCTCTCCACTCAACCAATATGATCCAGAGACAAGCCAGGGCAAGATACACAGTACCAATATGGGTTGCAGGTTCAGGAATGTGAGAGTGCCATAATCTCAAGCAGAAACAGATTCTCAAAATGTCCAATTCCATTTCCTGCATATCTGGTTTTATATGAGAGTGACATTCCCTCAAGTGATGCTCTGGCAAAAGCTAAGGGGCACCTCACTCCCAGTGGTCTTCCCATGTTATCAGTAGCGCTCATGGGAGACCTCACAAGTGACCTGTTTATATACATACATATAAACATATGCATACATGTTCCCTGACTTTGGTTCTGGCTCAGAGGCACTGAAGATTGTAAATCTCTGAATACTTGTAGCATGGCTGAGAAGCAGATTGCAAACAAAAGAAGAGTCATTAAACAGTCCTGCTTGATTCTATCCTTTACAGGTAGCTGAACCACCTTCCATCATGGAAGCCATTATATCATTGTGGAATGATCTTATTACTCTGACCATCTTTTGGGGATACCCAAAATTTGTGCAGGACTTTCCAGAGAGCATCACAGTTAACCATATGAAAGGGCTTTTTGCTAAATCTTCATCACAAAAGCTGCATTGTGATTCAGGGTGTACTGTCTCCACCAAGTGATGAATGGGCCTGTTAAGCATGACTCTGGTAAGTATTTTGCCAGCAGTGGAGAGGAGTGAGAGTGTTTCTGTTTGCAGACAAACTCAGTGCTTTGACAAACTCTTTACAGGACGTCTAAACATGGGTTGACTGTTTTGCTAATGCTGCCAAATCCTTTGCCCTAACAATCAGCTCAAAAAAGATTGAGGTATTGCACCAGCCAGTACCTGAACACCCAAAACAGGATCCTATTGTCATACTAGACAACACCCCTCTAAATGACATGCCAAAATTCAGCTACCTGTCAAACAATCCCCAGCTTTCAACAGACTCCAGCATAGACTGTAAAGAGATCAAGACATCTGTTTAGATACAAAGATCAGTGGGTATGTGTGTGTACACACATATACACACACACGTACATACATACATTCTTGAGCCCCTAGGTCACATAAAGCCCGTTACTCGGTTTCTATGACATATAAGTGACTGAGATCACAATTCCCGTGAAAGGGACACTGGTCCATTGCAGGTTTCAAGGTTGACCCTAGTAGTTGACTGGTACTTTATTTTTTCAATCCAGAAAGAGTAGAAGGTAAACTTGGCTTTTGCAAAATTTGAACTCAGAACATAAAGAGTTGGAAGAAATGGCGTTATCATTTTGTCCGTCTACATAAACACATATGCACATACACATATCTGTACAAACATCTACAAGTTTTTTTCACTCTCTGTTTATTTTCTCTTATTCCCTTCCTGTTGAAGAACGTAGGCTTGAAACGTAAAAGACTTTTTCATTTTTCTCGAGCGTCAAACTAATACACTTGCTTGTTGTTCGTACACCTGTCTTCGTCTTTTGTTTTTCTGTAAATTTCAACTATATATATGCGCGCGCGCACATACATGCGCACATATATACAAACATTTACATCCATACACGTGTGTTTTGTGTGTGCATGTAACGTATGCGTTACAGTGCTTTCGGATAGCAAGTGCGATGCGTCTGGGGATACAAAGATAAACATGTTGACAATATAGTTGCACATTTAAAGCCTCTGTTTCTGCTGTTGATACATTGATGGGCGTGTGTGTGTGTGAGGAGTGGGGACAGAGCGTAAGAGCATCCAGATACTCCGCGCATCTAATTATTGGTTTTTGACTCAGTGAACGTCCACTACTTTCTACCAGAAAAGTGAAACATTTTTGTGTGTATATACACACACACACGCACGTTCAATTACGTCTGCTACACTTCTTACATTCCTGTATAGATATTAATGTATATAGGACACATAACTTAATGAAGTGCTCATGAAGTCGCTACACAAAAATCGAAACAGTCACACAGATACAGATATGCATGGAGCATATTTGTGCGCGCACACACATGCAGATTATATATATATATATATATATATATATATATAATCTGCATATATATATATATATATATATATAGATTGAGGTATTGCACCAGCCAGTACCTGAACACCCAAAACAGGGGACACTGTATATAGTCAGACAGACAGATAGATAGATAATGGCTAACATTGCGGTTTATGACGATTGTAAACACCTTGTATGTACAATATGTGTGCGGACATAAAAAGGGAAAACAGCTCAATATACATTTCGACTTTTTTTTTTAAGCTTTCATCAGCTGCTGTGAACCTTTCGCGTATCTACAAATACATTGCTTATAAACCTATTAATATTGGAAGTTAAACTGGGTAGCCCAAACTGTTTACAATCATCCTAAGTGTTGGTTTAAAAAAAAACATGTTCTATAATACATTATTGTAACGAAACCTTGTTAATCAACCAATCCCGTGAAGAGGACAACCTCTCCGTTAGACCTCTTGCTATCCAAATAAAGTCTACATTGTTAGTTGAGTCCTCAACTGAACTATATAGTCTTCGCAGCTCAATACCAGATAAATACACACACACACACAGTCCGACGAAAGCTACATTGCCGATTCTTTGAAGTAACCGTTAACCTTTTTCGTTGTAAAAATTAATCAAATATGTAACTCTACCGAAGAATATTTAGGGATTCTTCAGTTTAATACGTGACTATTTTTATAATATATACATAGAAAAAAACACACACACACAAGTGCATGCATTCTCCTTCACACCCAATCATTGACTGTTAAAATTCCGAACGTCACTAGACATGCCTACTTCTCCCACCACTTGTTTAGCCACAGGCTAGCTGCAATCAAAAGATAAACCAGTTGTAATCAACTCATCTTTTTGATTTTACAAACAGTCTACATCAGAATATCGTTTCTAATACAGCTATATTTCCAGATGGTTGAGTATGTTGAAGGAGAGTTGGCTACTATTTCCAGCAGGCCGGACGACTACATAGAGATTCCCTACTACACTGTATCGTCCGCGATCTTTTTCTTAACTCTTGTGGCAAATAAATTATCACCAGTATTATTAATGTTGTTATTTATTATCATTTATCAAATACATCATTTTGAATTACTTGTGATCCTTTTTTGGCAATGACATTCGTTAATTCCGTGTAACTCTTCTCACAGGCAGGACCTAAACATTGTGACCACAGGTGACTAAATACATTACCAATGACACACAATCGAGAAATGATCTCAGCAAAACTGCTTGGTACTAGCTATCTATCCTATAAGAGCCCGCCATATCAAACATTTTAAGGTTCTGTGCATCTAGTTATCTCCCTAAACTTAACACATCCACATAGTAGGCTCGAAGTCATGGATTCGTTAGTGCCCCTCATTTCTCCATCTGCATGTCTACACACATATATAGAGATGTAAACTCTCTCTCTCTCTATATATATATATATATACACACACACATTCACATACGCACAAATTACATACACATATACAAAGACGCACGCACACATACTCCATTGCAACAGTTTCATGAAAAGAAAGCCACTAAAGCTACGAAAGATTGCAACGAAGATCGTTTCTATAGAGGCTGGAAAGCTGTGAATGCTTTTCGTTGGAACTTAATTTTTTTTTCTCTAGGGAATACTAATCAAGATTAAACACCAATACATATGTTTGAGTGTGTGAAATCACACTGACACACACTTCACCATTAGCATGGATCATGTGAACACGCAAGTATTTATATATACGTATGTATATATGTCTAATAACGGTATACTCTGTTATTAGCATACGCAATAGTATTAAGTAGAAAGTGTGTATCTACAAAATTTCATTTAGCATTCACCTCGAAAAAAAATCATAAAATATATTGACAGCTTCCTTCAATTCTACTGAAATGGTCCTCTTTGCAATCTTTTTTTTTTAGTTTTGATGTCTTATTTTTACAGAAACTGTTGCACTATATGTGTGTGTGTATGTGTGTGTGTTATAAGGAATGTTCTTTCGTATGTTTTGTGTATCCGCAGAAATTCTGGGGAACGTATTTATTCATAGAACTATTTAACAGGAATGACACTTACCAGGAGAATTCATCATCTTTGGACGAGATACTATTTACATCTATAATGTCCACATCGTCCTCTACAGTTTGATGGGTACTGTTATTATTGCTGCAACTGTTGTTCTGATGTTGTTGGCTGTGATGGTTGTTGTGGTGATTGTGTTGTTGGTGGTTGTGTTGGTGGCTGTTATTATGGCCCGTCGAGCCATTGTGCTGGTTGAGCTTAGTATCCACATCACCGTTGTTTAGCTTCTGTTTACTCCGAAGCAGTTCGTTCTGTAGCTCAAGCCTCTTCACCAGTTCCTGCAGTTTACGTACCTCGGCTTGAGGGTCAACCAGGTTCGCCTCGACAGGACTGGCGGACGTTTCCTTCTTCGACACACTATTCATCTTCGAAGATGGGGGCAAAAGACAAGGGCAACCTACTTAGAACAAACAGCCCCCTTGAAGGAAAATTAGGTATTTGACAACAAAAAGAAAGGTGTAGAAGGATAGAGGCAAAATGCTCTCCTTCCCGAAAGGAAAAAAAAAAAAAAACTGACAAACCCCCCCGCGTGTGATGCCTATTTGTCGGACAACTGGGGTACGGATTTTAGATTACTGTTAATGTGAGTGAGGAAGTATGAAGTTAGTTAGATGTGTAGTGACACTAATTAGAAAGTAAAATAAGGTTTCATTAAATAGAAACTGCAGCAGACTGAGGTAAAAAAAAACT
The DNA here is from genome assembly GCF_006345805.1 of Octopus sinensis. NCBI lineage: Eukaryota > Metazoa > Mollusca > Cephalopoda > Octopoda > Octopodidae > Octopus > Octopus sinensis. The sequence continues at coordinate 29,823,324 of NC_043003.1, forward strand.
AAATGACAATCGCCCCTCCTGACAGGAAGGTTTTCATTGCGCATGCGCCTAAATTTCATAACTGTCAAAGGTTTCCTGTAGCTTTTAGTTTCGCTTTGCCTTCACATGTAAACTGATTGTTTTGTCTTTGGAAAATAATATTTGAAGTAAAATAATTAAACACTCAGGCATTGAAAATAACAAAGCTACTTTGAATACTTAGCAAGTGTTTCAAGTGAATTAAGTGATGTCAACGAAGTAGTTGATATGTGTGCGTGTGTATGTAAAGTTATTTTTTTTCATCTAGATATATTTCCCCTTTGTACGTATGGTCTATTATATTTATTCATTCACTTGTTAACACTATACTATGCCTAATGCACTTGTCTACTGACGAGAAATAACATTCTAAGTTTATTCGAAACAGAGAAAGTGAAATAAGTGATTATATATATTATTCCTCTCTTCGTTCTTAGTATATTTAGATGTTTCCGACTTAGCGGTGACAAAAACCGGGGAACACCGAACTAAAAGCATTTTATTTAGCTTCAGTTCTCTTAAATTTATTTTCAAATTCGACTTGCCACTTATTATTACTGAATCAGTATATTAAGAGTCAGTTAAATACTAGTTAAGTACTAGGTTCAATGCAAGTGACCCCACTTCCACTACCCCCACAAAAATGTCTTGAGTCTTTGTATTTGAAATCAAATTTAGGATGTGTCTATTACACATCTCTGTGCAGTGACAGAAATAGCAGGGTATCGGTCCAAATGCTTTCCAACCCTTCAGACCCGATAAAATGGCATTAGACATGTAATAGAGTAATTTCAATTTCTCCGTGTACCAACGAAAGAATCTGAATATTTATATATGGTTCAAGACAAACCCAATTACCAGACTAGAAAGGAGAAGAAAGAGAATGTGCATTAAACGTTAATAAACATAAAATCACGTTTTAATTATGCAAATAAATTTTAGCCTCATCTTTTTCAGGTGGCTGTGATGTTTTATTTTGATGATTCGGTTGGGTCAAATAAGAGTTTCGGTCTAAATCATAATTCACTTTCTCGTTTGTATTTAAACTGTCCCTACACTTGGTGAAACTCCAATCATTTAAAATATAGCACTACATAAAATAAAATAAACAAGGTAACCAGCAGAAACAAATTATCTGCTACGAGTGAGAGAGAGAGAGAGAGAGAGAGAGATGTTTACTCAGAATTACCTGACGATGAATATATATGGAATTAAAAGGGAAATTCTAAAAAGGTTGATAAAATTAGGTTAGAAGTAAAGTCTCGTCGCATTTAAAGATGGGAAAGAAACAAATGTTTCTTTGATCTTGATATATCTAAACAGATAATGTTCTCCTCGCGATAACAGAATTCCATCTATCTGGCAAATTGTTCGTCCCTCAGGCACAAAATTTTTCAGGTTTTGAAGCAAAGAAATACTCAATAATTTTTGAATTTCGCAAATAATAAGCTATTTTCCTTCTAAATAATGTTGCAATGATCTTAAATTATCATTGCCGTGATGGAGGAAGTTGAAGAACGTAAGGAAGATGAGGCAACACTTCTATATTTAATGCCATAATCTTTTCCTGAGTGAATTGAGCAATATGTGGTCTTGTATTGTCGTGTAAGAGCAATTCTCTCCTTTACAAATTTTTGCGCAATGCTTCCAACTGACAATACTTCGCCTGAACTGTTTTATTTGAATGTATTAGGTCGTCAAGTATGAAATTTGTAGTAAGGTATATGGTAAACTTTGACAGCTTCTCGTTTTGCGCCGTTATTATATTTTGACAATATTTTTTGTTAGAAAGCTGACACATCTATTTCTTTACTCTAACTCCTTTTTGCGCTTTATAAAGTATTTGTAAATCGTTTTTTGCTGTTTTTGTTTAGAGATGGATAAGTCAGAAATTCTTACAGTTTTGAATTATGAGTTCTTTTTTGGAAACACAGCATCACAGACAGCTCGGAATATTAATAGAGTATTTCATTCTAATGTTATTACACAGCAGACACTATCAAATTGGTTTTCAACATTTCATTCTGGCAAATTTTAACTTAATTGAGCAACGCGGTCGACCAGAAACAAAAGTGGATAATGACGAACTGAAAGCCACAATCGAGTTCGATCCATCTCAAAGTGCCCGTGAATTATCGTTCTTGTTTGGTGTTAGCAAGCAAACAATATAGACTCACCCAGTTCAAATCGGTAAAGTGAAAAAGTTCCATAAGTGAGTTCCACATGAACTCAATGAAAATCAGAAACAGCAACGTTTGAAAGCCTGCATTATGCTACTTTCTCGTCACAAAAATGCATCATTTTTGAATCGAATTGTAATGTGATGAGAAATGGATGCAATACAACAACCCTAAACGTTCAGCACAATGGTTGGACAAAGACGAACAACCAAAACACAGTCCAAAATGAAAAATTCATCAAAAGAAGCTGTTGGTGTGTGTTTGGTGGTCTAGCGCAGGTGTGATCCATTATTATTTCATTAAACCTGGCTCATCAATCACGGCCGAAGTATACTGCAGCCAACTGGACCAAATGATGCAGAAACTTACAAAAAAACAGCCTAGATTTTACAGTTCCGGACTGGACAAGCTACCGCTGAAATGGCAAAAGTGTATTGACAATATGGGTGCATACTTTGATGAATAAAATTATTCCTTGTATTTATAAAACATTCGCAAACTTTTTACTTTTCAACAAAATTCATACTTGACAGTAGATGATACCCTTCACATTCCACCAAACTCAGAGCATCACTTTTCAGGAGTAGGCCAAGTTTTGGATGGACTCCGAGGTCGACTTTGCTTCTTTCGGGGTCGATGAATTAAGTACCAGTTGCGTAGTGGGGTCGATCTAATCGACTAGCCCCCTTCCCGAAATTTTGGGCCTTGTGCCTAGAGCAAAAAAGATTTATGAATATGGCCGCGTGTTGAAAATAAGCATTTTTGTGAAATATACTCTATTTTTCCAAATAGTTACAAATTCGTTAGCGACTGACTCGTTTTAAAATATTCTCAAATCTTATCTATCGGTTTCAGATTTTGGCACAAGGCCAGCAATTTGAGGGAAGTGATAAATCAATTACGTCGTCCCCAGTGCTCAATTTAATCGACCCCGATAAGGATGAAAAGCAAAGTCGACCTCGACGGATTTTGAACTCAGAACGTAAAGACGAACGAAATGCCGCTTAGCATTTTATCCGGCGTACTAACGAGTCTGCCAGCTCACCGCCTTCAAATTTTACACAAAGATTTTAAAAAACAGTAAATTAAGATTCCGAATATAGAGTTGGTAAAATGGTTAATTATTTTCTATTTTCGAATTTGGTAAGTTCATAACATTAAAAATTTAGATGGAACTATTTCAAAATAAGTCTTTAAAAACATCACAATTTTCGAAACTTCCTTCCTAACTAGAATGTATATGTTTCTAACTAAAATTTTGGAAACACGTGTGAGAGTGGCTGTCATATACTCCAAGAGGGTTCTCTTAAATACATTTAATAAGATATAGCGCATCGCTGCTTCAATTTAAATCTGAACTTGTCTATTCTTGAAGTAGAAGGATTTAGTAAGCAACAAAACGGGATTTTTCAAATGGAGGCAGCGCTCTGCTATAGATGTTAGTAAATTTAACTACCAAGTGTATGTCCCACTTCCGACTTTGTTTCCTCACAACTTAATGGATATTTCTTAATGAATACATTTCAGCTGATACAGATTATGATATTGGAATATAATGTGAAAAAAATAATTGGTGGAAGAGTACATAAACATACTAATATACGTTACATATGTACAAAATGAAACTTGAAATTTTGAAGTGTGTGAACAGCCACTGATTTTTTTCTAATATAATAATAAAAATAATAATAATAATAATAATTTTCACTATTTGAAAGGTATTTGCAGAAAATTTCATTTAAAAAAATGCCTATTTTTCTCTAAGTTATGAGGAATATAAAAGTCGACTGTATGAATTATCCGAATTGCCTCTCCCAACCACCTCTGAAAATATTCCTCATAATAAATTCCAATATAATCGGGATTTACAACATCTGAAAAGTACTTGTAGAAAATTTCATAAAAAATATCAATTTTTCTGAAAGTTATAAGGAAACAAAATTGTTTGGGGCACACTTGTGTAGTTAGCGACATATATCTAAATGGCAGATTGAAATATTGAACAATAAATTATGTAAATATTACACTCTAAAAAGAATATACTGGAAATAGTAACAGGTTGTCGTTTAATGTTTTAATTAATACAACTATTAATCAACAAAATATTATAATAGATTACACACCAGCATTGTTTTAGACAGTGCAGAGTAGGTAGATGTCAAATTTTGTTTGAGAAGTCCGGTCTGGAGTCCAAAGGTTGCCAGCCACTATAGCGTAAGACAGAAAAAAGTACGTCAACTTACAGAAACCTATTTCATTATTCTGAATGGTTGACTAAACTGCTTTTTTCTTTCTTTTTGTTATTTTTTCAATCACGTTTTTCTCTTCTTTGGGTGTCACCTGTATCAATCTTACCAGTCTCAGTGAACCTGCGAAGGCTACAGCCACTTTTGGCTAATTTAAATAATAAAAGAATCGTCCAATTTTTACTCTAGGCCAGATTTCAATTTAGTGCCCATCGCTGGAAGGTTAATTGTATGCATGTCATAATTAAATGTGTTATCCTCTTAAGTGAATCTTTTCTTATTATAATGGAAAAAAAACCCAGTTCAGTTGATGGAATTTAACATTCTCAACATCTATAATAATTCGTAAACTCCTCAACCTTGTAATTTATTCTAACGGGCCCAAAGCCATACGATGAGAGTCTAGAATTAGGCGATTGCATTTGATCAATATTTAACGAATCGGTTTCCTCAGCAGGATTCAAACTCAGAGCGTGACTGAAATACTATCCGGCATTCTACAATTTCCTTCAATCCACTAGATTTCCTCTACATAACCTTAAAATAAAGTTTTAATTTCTTCGGGTTCGATCTTTACTTTCTAAACCAATGTGGTAAAGGTAGGGAATTGAGTGCTACATGAGTTATCCCCCTTACAACTTAGTAACTAATGTGGGATTGTCTCGTGCAAGGATGAAGTTATCAATAAGAAATCACCCCGAAGATGCAAAGGATTACGTCTGAGTCTCCCAACTCATTCATATATATACACTGTTGTGTCTGGGGAGAGTCATTTTCTTTTTGTGCCTTATAATTTAACACATATAAAGAGTCTTGCAAACCAAATCCAAAAACGAAATATATATATATACGAGCAAAACGCCCTCCCCGTCCAATGGACGGTGCTGAGTTGTCAAACATTTAGACAGAATTTTCTCAAAACAACTTGTCCAACCACCCCATAGGCCTCCCCTTTGAGAAACACTGACTTAACCTAAATTTGAGACACCAGCAAAAGAAGAAATAAAGATAGACTTTTTTCCATTCCAAAGATAAACGATTTTCCACGGTTTTATCGATCGCATTGTCACCTGGAATCGATTTTCGTAATTTTTTTCAAGACTTATATACGCCCTGATACCATCGGTATCTACATATCAAATTTGAGCGCAATCGGATGGAGGATGCCCGATATCCTAGAAGCCACACACACAGACAGACAGACAGGACGTATTTTATATAAGATATATATATATATATATATTGATAGAAATGAAAGAGACCTCGATATTATGTAGAGGAATTTATCTGTCAATATATATATATATATATATATTATATATATATATTATATATATATATATATATATATATATATATATATATGTATATATATATATATATATATAGCATGATGAAGTAAAATATGGATAGGTGGTTGTTAATGGGCTTCCAAATATTTTTTAAATAGTTGTACAGGACTGAGTATAAAAATATGTAATTAAGCAAAAATCAGGACGATAAGGAAAGCTACAATTCACAGCAATTTTCCATAGAGAGGTTTATGTCCTGAAAGTTCCTACTTTAATATCACAGATAAAAGAGAGGAAAATCCGAGAAATTCTTCGTAGTATCCAAAGAGTCCACAGTCAATAAAACTGTGGAGAATACTGGTAATTCTTTACAACTATTTCTTGGGCTTGATGTTCGGTAAGGGCAGTATTGTGCATTGAGGGTTCATATACATGAAGTAGATTAGTATGTATGTATGTTAGAAGACACATTGCTCAGTGGTTAGAGCGTCGGACTCACAATCGTGAGGTAGTGAGTCTGATTTCTGGATTCAGCTGTGTGTTGTGTTCTTAAGCAAGACACTTTATTTCATGTTGTTCCAGTTCACTCAGCTGTGGAAATGAGTGGCGATGTCATTGGTGCCAAGCTATATCGGCCCTTGCCTTTCCCTTGGACAACATCGATGGCATGGAGAGGGTGGACTGGTATGCATGGACGGCTGGTGGTCTTCCGCAAATAACTTTGCTCGAACTTGTGCCTCGGAGGTTAACTGTCTGGGAACAATCCCATGGTTATTCATGGCCGAAGGGGGCATTTTACGTGTGTGTGTGTGTGTGTGTGTGTGTGTGTGTGTGTCTGTGTGTGTGTCTGTGTGCGTGTGTGTGTGTATGTGTGTGTGTGCGTGCGTGTGTGGGTGTGTTCGTTCTTCTCTTCTTCTTTTTAATTTAAAATTAATTTTCACCGGCCACCTACTTGGTAGCAAGGTTGTAAAGGAAAGCATTTTGTTTTGTTCATCTTCGGATGGGCTTGCAGATTTTTATAGTCCCAAATATCGCGATTATTTGTGGTGTATGAATTAAGGACTTGTTCTCTCACCAAGAACCCAAGCTCAGCCATAATTCGCTTCAGTCAGGTTGGTACGTATCCTGTTACTCCAATAATAATAAATATGAAGCAGAAAGTGTATCTTGGGTATTGGATTTACAAACTCATTATCACTGGTGTACAAATGGCTTCTTTCTCTTGTATTTTCTAACCACGATAGTGTCCAGATGGCAGCTGATTTCCACAACAAAACTTATTTTTTCCTTATGGTCCCATTACAATATCTGGCCAGTCATGTTTCAACATAGTGACTGTTTTAATTTTTGAGTTCCACCAATATTCTTTTGACCCATCGGTCTCAATATAGTCACTTCGTCTGTGAGTGTTTTTTTAATGTTCTAATTTTTGTTTTTGTTTTTGATATCCTCTTCCAGACTCTTCTGTCACTGCATCATGCCTCATGGGAAGATAATATCTGGAAGACATTCTCTTGCAGTTGGCAATAATCTGAGTGATGTCTTCAGTCTTGGTCTTACACAGCCTACATTTGTTGTCTGTCAATGTTTTCTGCCTTTTACGCTGTTGGCACTCAGTAGGGATCTCTTGTTCTTGAATTGCACGGAGGAAGCCTTCAAAGTGAGATGTCGTAAAATTATTGGAACTCTATGCCAAACGTTTGACATGATCAGTTCCTTCAGTGGTTTGTGTTTTTCGTATTGTGTATCTATGCGCTATCTTATCAGTGAACTGGTCCTTTTTTTATTTTATTCTTCTGAAAACCAATGCTCCTTGGAGAGAGATCTGTATCAACTCTTATTTCATACTTCTCCTCAAGTTCATAAGCTATCCTAAATATCCAAAGCTCTGTCATACTTCGCTTCAGACGGATCGGTACGTATCCTGTTGTTACAATAATAATAAGTATGAAGCTGAAATGTATCTTGGGTATTGGATTTGCAAACTCCTTATCACTGGTTTACAGATGTCCTCTTTCTCATGTATTCTATTAACTATGTTGGTATCCAGAGAGCAGCCGATTTCAAAGTTACAAACTTGGGCAAGATAGTTACTAGTCCCTTTCCATTGTTGCAAATGTTTCAGTACCACAACACATGCTTCATACGAATATCAAGACAGATTTGAGACCATGGCCACCGCTCTTGCGTATTCATTCTTCAGTTTGTTTGCCATGAGTGCAGCTGAATATGCTTGTCAAACGCAGGGCTGCAAAGCTACCTCAGGAATCACATAGACAAACAAAATTATACTCACTTCGTTATTGCAGACTCGCTTACCTGTGATGTATGCAGCAATGTCTGAAAGAACTTCTCCGAATTCACGAAACATTTGAAAATCCTTTAGATTCTTTTAGATAACTGAGATGAGCTGCCTATATAAAAAAATACTTCATTACCAAAAGTAATTTTACACTGGTATATAGAATTTTTAATTTTAGAGTTACTTGACATAAACTTCATTCTGTTGTAATTGACTTCAGATACAATAACCTTGTTATTAATATTTCTAGAGGGGTAGATGGTATTAGCTAAATTAATATTATGTGAATAGATCATTTGTAAGAGATTTTTTGTGTGAGTTGATAATAGAGTAATACCTAGAATTCTTTGGAAAATTCCTATAATAGCTTCATGAAACTGCAAAGGAAGATTATATTTAATTTGCCTCCTGTAAGGATTTTACTATTCGTTACCTTATTTTTAGTGTATCTTTGAAAGACATAGATTTACCTATAGAACGAAAATACGGGATTAAATAAGGGTTATCTCCCTTCCTCTGATTGGTGTTGGCATACAAATTAAAACTGATATTTATATCCTTACAACTAGATTTCATATCTCCACTAGTGAAGGTAGAATAAGATTGAATGGAATTAATGTAGGTAACTTTCTCTGCTTTATGTAAGGTAGAGTTATAAAATTCGGCCTTATCATTGAAAATGCCAACATTAACAGATAACTTAGACAATCTAAATGAAATATTCTTAATTAAGTTCCTAGTAATTGCCCTAGAATGAGAACTGAATTTGCTAATATACTTAGGATTGGTCGATGGTTTGCGGTATGGGAAGTACGAGTTATTGTGTAAGTTAAGTGTAATATCTAAAAAGTTGGCCTTCGTTACATCATCAGAAACGATGCTTAAGCCCATTCTACAAAAAAACTTAACTAAACTATTCTACACTATTTTATTCCTTTGGAATAATACCAATGATATCTTCGAACCATGAATCAGAAGTAAAAAAAATTTGAATAACACTAGCATATTTATATATATGTATGTATATATATATATATATAATATATATATATATATATATATATATATATGTATGTATGTATGTATGTATATATGTATGTATGAATGTATGTATGTATGTATGTATATATGTATATAGATATATGTATATATATATATGTGTATGTGTATATATATGTATGGATATATATATATATGTATATTTATATATATATGTATATATATATGTATATCATCATCATCATCAAGAATGTTTGGTGAACGACGTGTCATCAGGAACATAGGAGCGAAGATAAAGAATACGCACACCCGGTGTTTAGGGTTAGAGTTATGGGTTAGGATTAAGGTTTTTGTTACGTTGAAAACGGGTGGTGTGCATATTCTCTACCTCCGAACATGCGTATAGTCTTTGCTGCCGAACACAGGTATAGTCTTGCAACCTCCAAAAGAAACTTATTAAGTCGTTGGGTTGGCGGTGAGATGGCCCGTATGAAAAATAACCGAACGACATATTGTTTCAAGTAGCTAGGTCTCATTCCGGGTCGAACAATAATACACTTTTGCAGGTTTCCCCGTAAACGCTCAGTATTTTGAGTGGGAATAGAAAGATATGCCGTTTGAAAAGTATTTATATAAAATTTCATAAAAAGATATCCACTTTCCTCAAAGTTACGGGGGGAAAAATCGGACCTTGTGAATTTTTTTAAAGTCCTCTCCTCACTCCCTCGGGAAAGATTTTCCCCACAAATTTCTTTATAATCGCAATCTATGTCGTTTGAAAGCTATTTATTATAAAATTCCATTAAAAAAACCCCATTTTCCTAAAAGTTATGAGGGGACTCCCCAGCCCCCAATTGGTTTGCATGCATTTTTGATTTCATATTCGTTTCGTACACTTTTTTTTTACACCCGTTGCACCAGTTTTTTTTTCCGTGACGGGGTAATAAAGTAAACATTAACCAAAAATACTTCCTCTCTCATCCTCTCTTCATTCTGTCAACCATTCTCTCGCGTTTACCGTTGTAACTATGTCTGGTACCAAAAATATTATTACAGCCACTTTCGTTGTTTACAATCTTCTGTACCGGTATATTTGTGTACGTACACCAACACAAACAAAATGTTAGAAAGACTGAAGGGTCAAGCAAAAACGCTCTACCGGTGTATTTGTGTATCAGTAAATAACGATTTCTGATAGCAAAAAAATTATTGCAACCACTTCAATTGTTTACAATCTTCTGTACCGGTGTATTTGTGTATCAGTAAATAACGATTTCTGATAGCAAAAAAATTATTGCAACCACTTCAATTGTTTACAATCTTCTGTACCGGTGTATTTGTGTATCAGTAAATAACCATGGACACGTTCGTACCTCGGTGTGAAATAATTTTTTTCCACGGGTTTTTTTCGAGTGCATTCAACATATCTGACCTCCAAACCCGCCGCAAGCCACTTTTTTTCCGGAAAAGAAAGAGAGGGAGGGGTCAAAAAATTATTTCACAGCGAAATATCGGCGGGTTCTTTGTCTCAAATAGCTGTTACGTGGTAGTAGGGCGTGTTAGAAATAGCAACCAAATCTTTCCTTTTCTGGTGTGTTGAAGGTTTTTCTTTTCTAGATTATTTCGTATTTTTGGAAAAGATAAACAAAACCCGCGAAACAAAACCCCGTTGGTGGGAAACTCCGAGGAACCCCCCCCCCCACACACACACACTTTCTTTTTTGGAAAAAAGTGGCTTGCGGCGGGTTTGGAGGCCAGGTGCTTTGCATGCACTCGAAAAAACTCGTGGAGAATTATTATTTGACACCGAGGTACGAGCGGGTCTTGCACGAAATATTTACCTAACCTTGCCTAGAAGGAAAGTGTCAAATTACACTATAAGCAAAGAGTACTGTGTAATGGTTATGCGTTTATAACCCGATTGAAACCGGGTCCGTCTGCTTGTTGCTCATATAAGTTGGTTTCATTGAAATGACGTGTAGAATTACCTCCCATGTATTAATGATCTCAGTAAACTATTTCATGGATCCGTTTCGTCTTCATTTCTAGAAATGAATTTTGGCGATTCTCAGATTCTTTACAGATTTTATTGTTTCGTATTCTTTGGACAAAACAGTAATTCTGAAGGTAAACTAAAGGTGAGTTTGAACACAATCATTCTTTCAAGTTATTTGTTTACATCCGAACTAAGTCTGATCAAGTAGACTGATAACCAAAATACGTTCCAGACATGACCTTCCCATTTTTTCTATCTACTGTTATTTTATCCAACGCAACTTCTTTTTTAAAACCGTAGGATGTAATCTGTAGGACATTTAGGTTCTATTTCTTGCAAGCAAGCAATTGCTTCGAAGTTCTGTCTTCAGCCCTTTGAAACTTGACTGTTATGACTCAGGTCAGCCGTAATAGAGGAAAACTTATAGTGATCTGTTGTGACCATTCTGTCTTTTATTGTTTTTTTTTCATGTATCTAATATGCACTTCATTTTTTTAACGATTAGAACCATGATTTAGGTGTGTGTGCGGGTGGTTGATTTGGTAGCTATTTCTAGCGGATCGAGTGACTGTGTTGATGGTCCTGCTTCATTTTATGTGCATTTAACCCTTGTTATACTATACATATGAGGGATATATAATTGAATGATTCATAAAATATTACAGCATAATATATTCTAAAGAAAATACATCGCTTATTTTCACGCCGGAGAAATAAACACTAGGGCAGCTTCTGTTTGGACGATCTTTGAGTTAAAATCATCAGTTTCATTTTTATGATGTATGTTTACTAAAATCATATCAACAAACACAAAGGCTAATTTCAGTTATTGTCGTTTAAGTTTTACATCGTTTCAGACTACACAGAAGAATGACAAAAGTGCACGCGACAATCGACCGACACATTAATACCGTTATTTGCTGCAAGGTTACAAGTGGGCTGCTGCGAATTGGTGCTGATGTTATATTAGTCTCCTGTTTCTTTCTTTTTAACTTCCACTCCTCTCAAACGGCCTGTTAGTTTTCACTTTTCGACTACTATATAAGATTCCATCGTGAAGTAAAATAACATTGTCAATTATTTCAATTTTTGTTTCATATTTTGTTATGGTTTGAATTGTTTTTGTTTTTTTTTCTCTCGATGTATTAGAATTTGTTGTTGGTCACTTTTTTCGACTTCGTTGTTCGTTAACATAGAATAGAAATTTCAATAAAACAATACCATTTGAGAAAATTGTAACCCACGTGAAACAAATGTTATAAACTCGAAGATCGCCCCTGTCTGTTTTGTGTGTGTGTTTTCTATTCCTTTATACCCCTTCAACAAAGAATAGTTTCTCAACTAGGCACAATATCAAGAGTGCATAGATGACAGGAACGAGGCCGTGTTATAAGAATGTTTTTGTTTTTTTTATCTAAGAAACTTGTATACATACATAGATACGTGCATACGTACATACGTACATACATACATACATACATACATACATACATACATACATACGTACGTACGTACGTACGTACGTACGTACACAGATGAAGGGCTCTGCCTAAATCATCATATCTTTCTTCCTCACAGCAAAGAAATATTTTTAAAATGGCTTGTCTCAGCAGACAAAATGGAAAAGGCATCACCCCAGAGGATGATGAAAGAGATGTACTGGAACAGCCACTCGGCCAACTCTGTTCCAATGGTGATGAGCAGGGATGTGGTCTAGGGGCCAAGAATGCCAGAGGTCTCTACTATCACAGGCTTGATTACAAACTTGTCAGTAACTGATATTGTGACAGTTTGCCCTTCTTGGCTTGACATGCAGCAAAGCTGCTGGAGAAGGTGTCAGAACATGTGGCATCCCAGATGAGGGCCCTACAACCACAGAATGGGAAAATTGTCATACCTTCTGGCCTTTTACTATCCTCTCAGTGGCTCAAGCTAGGAAGCAAAGCTTGTGACATCTAGGCCATGCTTTATGGTCTCGTTGAGGGCAGCATGACATGAAAGGCAGCCAATATTATAGTGACATGACAATGGGTGGAGGAAAGAAAATTCAGACCTGCAGTAGCATTTGTGAGGCTCAGATCTGGAGGCCAAGCCTCAAGGAAATACTAATGCGCAGTTACTATCAAGCTAAAATCCAGGTACCACTGTGGGGCTGGGAAGCTGATCAGAAACATACCAGATGGTGCTAATAGTTAAGTTCAAAAATTAAGCCCACCCATCAAATTGTAACAAACAGCTACAGAATACCTAAGCAAAGATTCAAAACTGAACCCACATTTTCCATATTGACAAACAAATTCATGGCCTTTCTGCACTGAGAGATTAATGAGAAAAAAACTGACCTCTTAGACCGTTTTTGAAGTATCCATCAGTTAAAACTGATATGGTGAAGAATTCTAATTGTTTACATTTGACCTAATTAATTAGCAAAAATATAAATACATAAGCCAAATTACTCATACTCTTTCAGTCATTCAGCATCAAACTGAGGAGCAAGCTTTCTCAATATGTTGGTTAATACATGCAAAGGTAGACTTCTTACCATTTCTGTCTGCATGCATTCTTTCTTCCTAGCAGGCACACAAGGAATCAAACTTATACAGAATGGAGATCTACAAAGAATCTATGTACACACAAACAACTTGACAAGGTTTTATATATATTATTTACATTTGACGGATATTTGTCCTCATCATGTTTGTTGTTAACACAACATTTCAGCTGATATACCCTCCAGCCATCATCAGGTGTCTTGGGGAAATTTCGAACATGGGTTCTCATTCCTATGTCCACAGGCATATGGCATAGTGGTTAAGAGCGCAGGCTACTAATCCCAAGATTCCAAGTTCAATTCCAGGCAGTGACCTGAATAATAATAATAATGCTAATAACATCGAAAAATACTTTAGGAATGAGAACCCAGTTTCAAAATTTCCCCAAGACACCTGATGAAGGCTGGAGGGTATATTAGCCAAAACGTGTTAACAACAAACAAGATGAGGACACATATCCGTTGAATGTAAATAATGTACATAATTCCTCATCTCTTAAATATAGAACTGTATTAAAGTTTTATATACCTTATATATTATAATGACTTACATTATAATCGTCTTCAACATTGTAACAACATGATAATTGATACTTAATAAATGGTCATATTAATAATCAAGCAAATAATATTGTTTCTCAATCATTTCTTTGATGCATCTTCACATAAAAAACTTTGTTGTTACAAGATATGAAACATGTTCCTAATATCCAATGCAAAAGTGTTTTACACTTGCAACCGCGGACCTCACTCAAGCAGCATTTTCCTTCCTACTGCACCAAATACCCAATGCCTTTCATGCCACTCAACTCAGAGACATTTCTGATGCATATATTTGGATTCACCTATTTTCACAGTAATGGGACGTCCAGTTGCAGTGGATGAGCTTCCAAGAGTTGCTCACATACTTCTATCAGGAGCATAATCAACCGTGGTATTATTACTCACTTGCAGTTCAAAAATCATTTTGTTCTGTGGATAGTCTTTTACCCATATGTACATTAGTTGAATTATTAATGTAAGGCAGGGAACTGGCAGAATCATTAACATGCTGGGCAAAATGCTTAGTGGCATTTCGTTCATCTTTATGTTCTGAGTTTAAATTCCACCAATGTCAGCTTTGCCTTTCATCCTTTCAAGGTTGATAAAGTAAGTACCAGTTGAGTACTGGGTCAATGTATTTGACTTACCCTCTCCTCCAATATTGCCACTCTTGTGCCAAAGTTTGAAACCATTATTAATGGTTATGTGAAATGGCTACTCTCAAAAAAGGAATTGACTTGTTTAGTCTGAGTGAATTCACAGGAACCAGACCACCTCTTCCTGTCAAGTCTTTCTCTACACTTCATAAATGATGAACCATTATTAAATGGCTCAAATGTAACTGTGTTAGGCATCATGCATTGACATGTAATGCCTTCTCTATGATGTTCATTGTTGGATAAAGTACCTTAGAATGATGTACATTGATTGCTATTTCTGAAATACTTAACATATCACTGTAAGGTACTTTACATGTAACCTGAGTGAAAGAGATTCCAAATGAATAATGAAAGTTCATTGAGAATTACTTCTGAACTATGTTGTTCCCCATATACAATATTAATAAATTATTGCTTGATTACTGTTGAAGCTTGTCCCAGTAAATGTTTAAATCTGTGTAAGGTTTAATGTATTATACCAAACAGTCCTTTCAGTGTGATGCCAGCTTCAGGTGGTTCCCATAGATTTGTTTTCATCTATATATATAAAAGACAGGATGTTTGTCAAGATCCATGCAACCAATTTTAGTGAAATTTTATATATGCATTACATAGGGTCCATGGAATGTCATGGGCCAAAAAAATTTTCAACTCCTTGCCTACTAAAGAATCAGGGGCAGATTAACTGCATTTTAAAAGCATTTTCGCAGCGTTAAGGCCCGTAACTTGAAGAGAATCCAGTCACTTGGCTCCAAATTTGCAACAAACATTAATCAGGCTCTTCAAATTACTGTTGACTAACAAAAATATCTGACACTGACTATGGGCCCCCCCAAAATGCAGATTAATCAGATCTGAGTATACTGCACTGGGTTTTATCATTGTTTTAGGCCATTTTCTGACAATAAAATATTGACACTATTTATACTTTATAAGTAGTGTATAATATTTCATGGAAACCTTTTTGTCCAATTTAGCAGAGGAAATGAGAAGAACATGAAAATTTTTGTTGGCGCCCTGTTGATGCTTCATGTTACCATCCCACGCGACACCAGGCCATGTGCGTGTGTGTGTGCAGCTATGTAAGGGCACAACAAACCCATTCATCCATTCTCTAAAAGTGCCCTGTTGATGCTTCATGTTTCCAATCCTGCACAATGCAGCATGTCTGCTTTCCATGTCTTCCATGTCTGAACTATATAATGCAAAATATTCATACAAAAAAAAAAACTGCTAACTGTTCTGACTTACAGCCATTCAAGTTTGACCACACGACCACTTCTAGAAGCTGTGTTCACTACCTGCAATTAGTGCCCCCCACCTATGTTCCCTCCCCCTGCCGAGATGAAGAAACCTAGCCGGACTGAAGGAACTGTGTAAGATGACACAGAAGGTGGGCAGTGACATAAAGTTATTACCCCCAAAAAGGGTTATGGATAAGAAGACCATTACCTACAAGGTGTACTCAGTGGAGAGTAGAAAGGTGGAGCAGATAGAGATGGAAAAAGTAGAAAAAGCATTGAAGGGGCTTTTGAAAGAAGTGACATACATAGTGAAAGGAAATGGATATGGGACGGTGGTTCTCCAGTTTCGGACAGTGGAAGAGGCAAAGAGGCTGGCAAGTACAACGGTGGGAACAGAGGAAGTAGTACTTCTGCCCACGTACCTTGGAAGAAAGACTTCTAAGATGAGGGTAGAAGGAATCCCATCCAATATAGAAGTGGCTTGGATTGCGGCAGCCATCCTTGTTGGTAGTTGGGAAGAGTTGGCTGTCCTCCAAGCCACAGTGATAGGGGAAGGAGGATATAGAGGAAAGGCATTGGAAATCATCGTACAAGCGGAGGCGAAGCAGCTAGAAAATTTGGCAGAGACAGTGACACTGGGAGAAATAGTATTGAGAGTATGGGTAGAGGGCAGAGTTCCACGATGCTTTAAATGTGACCAAAAGGGCTACATTAGAGCTCACTGCCCTCTACGGAGGAAAACGACAGAAGAAGCAGTACTGGAGATGGAGGAGTAAAAGGAAGAAGTATAGATAGAAGGAAGGAACAAGGAGGATGAATGGACGATGACAGAGGATAAAAGAATAAAGAAAAAGAAGAGGAAGAACAGTCAGTGTGATGTGGGACCCCAGACCAACTCTATCCCACGCAAGACCACTCAGACCTGCCCTCCCCATACAGACACCAAACCCACCCACCCCCTCTCCCCACAGGAATAAAAAAAGAAGACAGAACAGACACCACAAAATTTACAAGACCCCTTCCCCGGTAAAAAAGGTTATGTGTACATGGAGGAGAGAGTTTGTCACTCAGCGATGGGGAAAACGGTAAACGAAAGACTAGATCAAAGACTAAAGAGGACTCGGGACTCAGAGGTCTTTTTTGTTGTTTTATTTGTTTCAGTCATGTGACTGTGATCATGCTGGAGCACCACCGTTGGTTGAACACATTGACTGCAGGATTTATTCTTTGTAAGCCTAGTACTTATTCTATCAGTGTCTTTCACCGAGCCACTAAGTTATGGTAATGTAAACACACCAACATTGGTTGTCAAGCAATGGTGAGGAAACAAACACAGACACACACACAAATATACACATGTATATGAGAGTCTTCTTTCAATTTCCCTGTACAAAATCCACTCAAAAGGCTTTGGTTGGCCTGAGGCTATAAAATATATATATATATATATATATATATAGCAACGATTTGCTTCACCACATACCGAAGTTTAGAAATAGCAGTCAAAAAATTTTAGCTATTCCTTCTACTTTAAAAGGAATAGCTAAGATTTTTTGACTGCTATTTCTAAACTTCGGTATGTGGTGAAGCAAATCGTTGCTGAACCCTAATTATAAAGTATTACTTAAGCTTACCATGAAATGGTCTTTTTCATGCCGAATTCTACTTGGTGAAATTACTGATTACTTCTTAACTAATTAATTTTGCCCTTTGTTATTATATATATATATATATATATATATTCCAAATTAATTAATTTCACCCTTCATTATATATATATATATATATATATATATAAGAATATAAAGTAACACACACACACACATATATATATAGATAGATATATCCATATATATATATATATATACCAGGGTTTTCCAAAAATCGCCCATCCATTAGATCGCCCATGGGCGTTTATTTGGATGGACGGTTATTTATGGTTAAAAGTTGAAACAGAGTTTGTATTCTTCTTTGCATTTAGTTTAGACATTCATTTGCTCTGTTCAGCACTAGCCTTATTTCATCGTCAGAGTAATGTAACACCCTTTGATTGATTACCGCTATCTGAAATTTTGTCGGCTGCACCACGCCACTTGTCTGATTCGATTATATTTGTCGTCATTGCTACATGATCTGATTTACCTTCCCCAATCCCTTATCTGGTGGGCGATGCAGAAACTAGAGATTGATGAATGGTTGCTAAGGGCTGTACAGGCCCTTTACAGAGAGGTTGCTAGTAAGGTTAGGATTGGCAATGAGTATAGTGAAGAATTCCGGGTAGAAGTAGGGGTCCACCAAGGTTCAACCCTCAGTCCCCTTTTATTCATCATAGTCCTCAGGCAATAACAGAGGAATTCAAAACAGGTTGCCCTTGGGAGCTCCTCTATGCTGATGATATGGCTCTCATAGCAGAATCACTACCAAAACTAGAAAAGAAATTTCAGGTGTGGAAGCTAGGTTTAGAATCAAATGGCCTTAGAGTCAATGTAGCAAAGACCAAAGTTCTAGTAAGTAGGAAGGTGAACTCACCACACACCCCCTTAGGTAGGTGGCTCTGCTCGATCTGTAGAAAAGGTGTAGGTAGAAACTCCATAAGATGTACCCAGTGTAAACTATGGACACATAAGAGGTGCAGCAACATCAAAGGAAAATTAACCGAGAAGATAGCTTTCGTGTACGGCAGATGCACAGGGACAATAGACGTCACAGATACTCAGAAAATAGATTCCATCACACTACAGGGGGAGAAACTAGAAGTAGTTGATAGATTCTGCTACCTAGGTGATCAAGTTAGTAGTGAGGGTGGATACTCAGAGAGTATTACCACTAGAATAAGACTAGTCTGGGCAAAGTTTAGAAAGCTTCTTCCCCTACTGGTGACAAAGGGTCTCTCGCTCAGAATGAAAGTTAGATTGTATGATGCATGTGTGTGAACTGTCATGCTTCATTCATGGCAGTGAAACATGGGCCATGACTGTGGAGGACATATGTAGGCTTGAAAGAAATGAAGTTAGCATGGTCCGCTGGATGTGTAATGTCAGTGTGCATGCACGACAGAGTGTAAGCGCCCTGAGAGAAATGTTGGACATAAGAAGCATTGGATGTGGTGTGCAGGAGAGACATTTACGTTGGTATGGTCATGTACTACGGATGGATGAGGAGAGATGTGTGAAAAAGTGCCACTCCCAAACAGTTGAAGGAATCTGGGGTAGAGGTAGACTCAGGAAGACATGGGATGAGGTGGTCAAGCATGACCTTCAGACGTTGGGCCTCACTGAGGCAATGACAAAAGACCGAGACCTCTGGAGATATGCTGTGACTGCGAAGACCCGACAAATGAATTGAGTTCATGGCTCGCAGGACAGCCTACTGTGCTTACCTTGGATCATAGGGCGACCTGCTGTGCTTGAGGAGACCTATTGAGTCAAGTGCATCAACATCAAAATAAAAATCAAATGGAAATTGTAGTTGTTATACCCGTGCCAGTGGCACATAAAAAGCACCATCCAAACATAGCTGATGCCAGCTTCCTCTGGGAGCCGTGCCGATGTCATATAAAAAGCACCCACTACACTCATGGAGTGGTTGGCATTAGGAAGGGCATCCAACTGTAGAAACACTGCCAGATCAGACTGAAGCTTGGTGCAGCTTCCTGGCTTCCCAGACCCCGGTTGAACTGTCCAACCCATGCTAGCATGGAAAACGGGTGTTAAACAATGATGATCTCAATTTGTAACATAAGTTCTTATTGAATGCTGATATCCAGGGAATAACCACTGTCTTACTGTTAATGTTCCTTACATGTGTCATTAGTAATTATCTTGTTGCAAGCTTCACTACATTATTGTACATTAAGTTTTGGTGGAGTGAATATGTCTGTAGATAAATTCAAAGGATTTTTATTCACAATAATGGAGTTGAAAGAAAATATATCATAACGTGTTCAACGATCATATACCATTAGTGAAAAATTGAGTGCTACTAAACGAGTGAAAGAACATTCTAGCAATTTATCTGCTGCGACAAGAGACTTAGATATTGATAGAAAAGGATTGGGAGAATGGTGCACAAAAGAAACTGAGTTAATCCATATGTCAGACAAGAGGAGGCACAGGTCAACTAGTGGAGGTACAGGACCAGTACATAGAGATCTAGAGATTGAACTCTTACAGTGGATTGCTGTTCAACATGCAAACAATATAATAAATTATTGTCGTTTATGGAAATATGCTTTTGAATTGGTAAAAAGGTTTGGAATTGAAATGAACAGCTGTAAATGTTCTGGAGGTGCAATGGCCTAGTGGTTAGGGCAGCGGACTCACGGTCATAGGTTTGCGGTTTTGACTCCCAGGCCGGGCATTGTGAGTGTTTATTGAGCAAAAACACCTAAAGCTTCACAAGGTTCTGGCAGTGGGTGGTAGTGAACACTGCTGTACTCTTTCTTCTTGTTTCTGTTGTACCTGTATTTCAAGGGGCCAGACAAGTTACACTCTGTGTCACGCTGAATCTCCCCGAGAACTACATTAAGGGTACACATATCCGTGCAATGCTCGGCCACTTGCACGTTAATAAATGAGCTGCGACGTCACTGGTGCCAGGCTGTATTGGCCTTTGCCTTTCCCTTGGATAACATCGGTGACATGGAGAGGGAGACTGGTATGCATGGGCGACTGCTGGTCTTCCATAAACAACCTTGCCCAGACTTTTGCTTCGGAGGGTAACTTTCTAGGTGCAATCCTATGGTCATTCATGACTGAAGGGTGTCACAACATATATATATATATATATATATATATACAACAAAATATTAAGGAAAGACCCTTACAGGTCATTCGACTCACTTGAAAGAGCAGCCAAAACTCAAACCGCAAAAATAGTAGTAATTCTGAAAGTTAAAGGAGAAATAAAAACGTTTATCCTTTTCAACTTTGTACCCTGCAAGGTTTCAACAATTTCTACGCAATCGAACTTAATTAAATTAAATTAAATCCATTTACGATTGGTTTGTTTCATCAGCAAAGTTCGCCTTCTCTTTTGGGACTTTGCTGATGAAACAAACCAATCGTAAACGGATTTAATTTAATTTAATTAAGTTCGATTGCGTAGAAATTGTTGAAACCTTGCAGGGTACAAAGTTGAAAAGGATAAACGTTTTTATTTCTCCTTTAACTTTCAGAATTACTACTATTTTTGCGGTTTGAGTTTTGGCTGCTCTTTCAAGTGAGTCGAATGACCTGTAAGGGTCTTTCCTTAATATTTTGTTGAATATAATATATAGTCTGTGACTACTTCTATTTTCTCACTTGACCGCTGGTTGCAGAAAATTTTTCTTGAATTTTTTCTTGAATTTTTTTGCTACCCTATATTGATAAATTAATAATTTTTGACTAATTCTGAAATTGTATCAGCAGTTTATATTTGCTGCTGAGTAGTTGGCGCGGTTACGTTGGATTTCGAAAAATTAGGATATATATACTCGGGGCTTCAGTGGTATCGCCTCGTGTGTATATGTTCGCCTTCTCTTTTGGGACTTTGCTGATGAAACAAACCAATCGTAAACGGATTTAATTTAATTTAATTAAGTTCGATAGCGTAGAAATTGTTGAAACCTTGCAGGGTACAAAGTTGAAAAGGATAAACGTTTTTATTTCTCCTTTAACTTTCAGAATTACTACTATTTTTGCGGTTTGAGTTTTGGCTGCTCTTTCAAGTGAGTCGAATGACTTGTAAGGGTCTTTCCTTAATATTTTGTTGAATATAATATATAGTCTGTGACTATTTCTATTTTCTCACTTGACCGCTGATTGCAGAAAATTTTTCTTGAATTTTTTCTTGAATTTTTTTGCTACCCTATATTGATATATATATATATATATATATATATATTTATATATATATATAGATAGATATATATCTATATATATATAAGACAGGCTTCTTCCAGTTTCTGTCTACCAAATCCACTCACAAGGTATGGGTCAACCCGAGGCTATAGTAGAAGACACTTGCCCAAGGTGCCATGCAGTGGGACTGAACCCAGGACCATGTGGTTGGTAAGCAAGCTACTTACCACACAGCCACTCCTGCGCCTATATATATAAATACAAAATGGGACAAGAACGCAAAACATCCAGAGAGTTAGGGACAACAAAACATCCAGACAGATGATACAAAGAAAAGAAGGACAGGTCATTCAGAGTTTGCTTTCCTCAGTCAAGTTCCAGATTATCTTTGCAATTTCAGCTGGTTATATATATATACATATATACATATATACATATATATATATATATATATATATATATATATATATATACATATATATATACATACATACATACATATATATATATATATATATATATATATATATATATATATATATATAAGCATGTGTATATATAAAAATTTTCAGAATGAGATAAAAATCCAAGGCTGTGAAAGATTTCAGAACATTTATAAATAGGTCTTACAGCTGTTTCTGGGGTACTTTATATATCCCTTCATCAGAGACAGTGTGAGAAAATGGTTAAGCAATAGTTATTCTAGATAAAATATGAAATAGAGAGTGAAGTGGAGGAATCAAAATAGATGTGAGATATGCAGGGCTATTGCATCTGTAGTTCCATTATTTAGGCAGATTGGTATACATATAAGTACTGGAATCCTATATGTATACCATTCCGCCTAAAGAATGGAACTACAGATGCAATATCCCTGCATATCTCCCGTCTATTTTCATTCCTCCACTTCACTCCCTATTTCATATGTTATCTAGAGTAACTATTGCTTAACCATTTTTTCACACCGTCTCCGATGAAGGGATATATAAAATATCCCAGAAAGAGCCTTCTATTTATAAATGTTCTGAAATCTTTCACAGCCCTGGATTTTTATATATATACACATGCTGATATATGACCTACATTGGACTCCTCATTCACATAATCACTGAACCTGGAGCTTCACTATAGTCTGTCCATAGCACTTGCTCAGCATAATCTGACACCTTGGGTCTTATTGGCATCATTACCTCTGATAACCTCTCTCTCTCTCTATATATATATATATATATTTATATATATATGTGTATGTATACATATATATATATATATTTATACACATATATCATCATCATCATTTAACGTCCGCTTTCCATGCTAGCATGGGTTGGATGATTTGACTGAGGACTGGTGAACCAGATGGCTGCACCAGACTCCACTCTTGATCTAGCAGAGTTTCTACGGCTTGATGCCCTTCCTAATGCCAACCACTCCGTGAGGGTAGTGAGTGCTTTTATGTGCCACTGGCACGAGGGCCAGTCAGGTGGTACTGGCAACCACCATGCTCAAATGGTGTTTTTTTAATGTGTCACCTGCACAGGAGCCAGTACAGCAGCACTGGCAATGACCTTGCTCGAATGTTTTTTCACGTGTCACCAGCACAAGTGCCAGTAACTTTGATTATAGCAGTCTAGTTTGATTAAAAGTGAAGCATTTTGTTTAAAAATTGGTAGTCTAGGATTTTGAAAGAAAGTTATTGTAGAAAGATTGCAGGCATGAAGTCTGATTTGAATTTAAAGGGGTCAGATAATGATGATTTAAAATGAAATACATTAAACGCCCTCTCAGATTAGTATATCAAAGTCATTGTAGTACAGCTAGATGACATAACTAAGGGTTATAAATCATCCTTGATAACCATTCTGGTTCTTTACATTCTTGGTTCAACTTTGCCCAATGTCAGGTTTGATTTTCGTTCTGGACAGAGTTGGTAGATTAAATTACCAATCAAGTGCTCAAATACTGTTGTCAGTTCAATTGACTAAACCCTTTCCTCTCAAACTTTCAGGCTTTGTGCCTATAAAAATAGACAATTATTATTGTTGTTGTTGTTGTGTTTGTTGTTCAACATTTGGTAGTTTCAGGCAAATTTTGACTGCATCACCTGTCACACCTCTGTTTGGCTGGGGTGTATACAGCATTGTGTGTTCTTTTTGCTGTTGGGGGAGTGCAAACTTTTTCTGGCATTGTTATACATTAGTTTCTTTTGTTATGGCATCTAGTGCAGTCATTTGTTGTGTTAGTTCTTGCATTGTGTGTTGTGTGTGTAGTGCATTGGGTACTCAATCTGCTGATGGCTGTTTATTTTATTGGGTATTTGCTATATAGAATGTGTCTTGTATATGGCTAGTGTGTTTATTCATTTTATCTTATTTTTAGCACTGAGTTCAGTGTGTAACATTAGTCTAACTCGTCTGTAATATTCTCTCCTAATTGTCTCTTTCATTTCTGTGTGTTGTATTTTAGCAGTTTTATTTTTCCTAGATACTTGTATGGGTGATTGTGGTCTAATTCTCAGATTTCTTTGGCTATGTCCAGTGCAGTGTTTTCAGTGCTGATTAATTTGTGACATCTTCTCAGTGTCATTTTTGCACATTTATCCAACCACTGAGTGAGAGAGTGGAGCATGCCATCAAAGTGACATGGGGTTACAAATATGCAAAGCCCAATATACCCATCATAACTACTTGTGTGACAAGGATATACCAGACACATGCATCACAAGCATATGTGTGTGACGTGATGATCTCACATCAAGATAAACAGTGCATGACCTTGCAGGTGGGGCCCAATTAGAATTTTCTTCAGGCAGAATAGTCCATCCTGTTCAAAAGGTCCCTGAATAAGGGTTATTTAAGGATGATGAATGAAACACCCATGTTTCCAGGAGGAATTATTTAAACCTCAAAGAATTTCTCTTGGCATATGGCTATGATGCTGCCCCACTACTTCTGCTCATGATCAGAGATGCACATATTGTCAGTCACTAGGGGACATACTCAACTGGTTAAGATCAAGCAACTGACAAGCAAATCTGTGGTATTGAGCAGAATATTATCTGTAGTTCATCTTTTATACCAAGACAAAACATGTACATGATAACATTTCCAATCAGTTAAAATCAGAAGTCATGAGAGTCACTGACTGGTATTGCATGAGGGTATAGCCACTGCCTGTTATAGCATCAAGGTATATCCACAGCCTATCATCATGTGAGAGAGCAGTGCATGCCATCCAAGTAACACTAGGGTACAAATATATGAAGCCCAATATAACCATCATGACTACCTATCTGATAAGGGTACACCAGGCACATGCATCACAACCATATGTGCGTGACATGGTGATCTCATTTCAAAATAAACAGCTCATGACTTTGCAGGTGGGACCCAGTTAGAATTTTCTTCTGGTGAGAAGCCCATCCCACTCAAAAGGTCCCCGAAAAAGGGTCATTTAAGGATGTTGAACAAAACACCTATGTTTCCAGACATGAATTATTCAACCTCCAAAGAATTCCTCTCATCTCATGGCTATGATGCTCCCTCTCTACTTCTACTTGTGATCAGAGATGCACACATCATCAGCCACTAAGGGATATGCTCAACTGGTTAATGCTTAACAACTGACAAGCAAATCTATGGTACTGAGTAGAATATTTGCTGTAGCCCATCTTTTATACCAAGACAAAACGATGTACATGATAATGCTTCTAATCTGTTAAGATCAGAAGCCATTGGAGCCACTGTCTAATATTGCATCAGAGTATTATTATTATTCTATGTTTGACTTTTGCTTTATATTTGTACAAGTTGGCTCCAAGTCTCACCCAGAGACCTCAAGAGACAACAGGTTGGAAGTTCGTGATGTTGTTATGCC
The DNA here is from genome assembly GCF_006345805.1 of Octopus sinensis. Taxonomy (NCBI): domain Eukaryota; kingdom Metazoa; phylum Mollusca; class Cephalopoda; order Octopoda; family Octopodidae; genus Octopus; species Octopus sinensis. The sequence goes on from NC_043003.1 coordinate 29,849,073, forward strand.
TAGTGTGCCATATATTTGGTTTTGTATTTAGTGTTGTACTAGTGAATGTCAAAAAAAAAAAGTATGTTTGCTTTAAAACTTGAGATTACATAGAAAGTATTTTGCATAGGATATGAGCAGTTCCCATGAGCACTATCTTTTGGATTTCTGCCGTTTTGGGGTTTCCTGGTATCTGAGTTAGGTAGCGATCAGCCCCTTTAGCTATCATTCCCAGGGCACCTATGACAACAGGTATTGTTTTAGTCTTCAGGTTCCACATTTTGCTGATTTCTATTTCAAGATCTTTATATTTGCTCAGTTTTTGGTAGGTCTTGACAGATACGTTTATATCGATTGGGACAGTCATATCAATGAGGAGGCATGTTCTTTGTTTGAAGTCTTTCAATATGATGTCTGGGCTATTTGCACCTATCTTTCTGTCAGTTTGAATGGGGAAGTTCCAGAGGAGTGAGATGTGGTCATTTTCAAACACTGGAGGTGGTTTGTGTTCCCACCAGTTTTTTTCATGGGGCAAATCCAGGTTTTTGCAGATTACCCAGTGAATATACTGTGCAGCTCTATCATGCCTGTTGAGATACTCTGTAGGCACTAGAAGACTGCACTTGGAGACAACATGATCAATGGTTTCATTTTGTTGTTGACATACACGACATGTTGGGCTACTGCCATTCTTTAATATGTTGACCTGGTAGTTCCTTGTAGGCAGGCATTGATCTTGACCTGCTATGAGAAACCCTTCTGTTTCAGATTTTAAGCCAGAGGCCATTAGCCATTGATGGGTCAGGGCTTTGTCAACATCTGCATTATTCACTCTCTTTGGGTATTTGCCATAGAGAGGTTTTTCTTGCCATTTATCATTCAGAATATCTAAGGCAGCAGTTTTAGCACGGGTTTTAATGCATTTAGCTTTTTCTGTGCTTGTTTCTTGTATGTCTAATTCTGAAATTTGTTGTATTCGGAATTCACTTAGATATTCCTTTGCCTGTTTTGTTACTGAGTATGATGCTTTCTGGTTTTCATGTTTTGAGACAAGTTTTAACATCCAGTCCTCAGAGTTTTTCAGGTAGGTGTCTAGGCCAATTGTAGCAATCTTCATTGTTATTGCCAGTTGTAAAAGTCCACGACCTCCCTCTTTTCTTGGCAGATAAAGTCATTCTATATCTGCCTGAGGGTGGTGCATTCTATGCATTGTCAACAGTTTTCGTATTTTTCTGTCAAGATTACATATTTCAGTAATTGACCAGTTAACGATATTGAAACTGTAAGTCATGACTGGTATGGCTAAAGCATTGATCGCTTCGATCCTGTTTCTCACATTCAGCTCTGTCTTGAGTATTGCTCTTACTCTGCGATAACATTCTCTCCTGATCCTTTCCTTCATCACTGAATGCCTTATTCCGTGCCCTTCAATTACCCTTAGGTACTTGTAGCTCTCCGCTGGGTCTAATTCTTTTATGACATTCTGCTGGTCAAGGTTAACGTTAGATGTTTCTGTCATTTTTCCTTTGATAAAGGTAGCTTTTGCACATTTATCGAGGCCAAATTGCATTCTGATATCATCACTGATTATTATTATTATTATTATTATTATTATTATTATTATTATTATTATTATTATCATTACTATTATTATTATTATTATTATCATCATCATTATTATTATTACTATTATCATCATCATTATTATTATTACTATTATCATGTGAAAAAACATTCGAGCAAGATCGTTGCTAGTGCCGCTGTACTGGCTCCTGTGCAAGTGGCACGTAAAAAACACCATTTGAGCGTGGTTATTGCCAGTACCACCTGAATGGCCCTCGTGTCAGTGGCACATAAAAGCACCCACTACACTCTCGGAGTGGTTGGCATTAGGAAGGTCGTCCAGCTGTAGAAACTGTGCCAGATCAAGATTGGAGCCTGGTGCAGTCATCTGGTTCGCAAGTCCTCAGTCAAATCGTCCAACCCATGCTAGCATGGAAAGCGGACATTAAACAATGATGATGATGATGATGATGATATATATATATATATATATATACACGCCTGGAGTGGCTGTGTGGTAAGTAGCTTGCTAACCAACCACATGGTTCCGGGTTCAGTCCCAATGCGTGGCATCTTGGGCAAGTGTCTTCTGCTATAGCCCCGGGCCGACCAATGCCTTGTGAGTGGATTTGGTAGACGGAAACTGAAAGAAGCCTGTCGTATGTATGTATATAAATATATATGTATGTGTGTGTGTGTGTTTGTGTGTCTGTGTTTGTCCCCCTAGCATTGCTTGACAACCGATGCTGGTGTGTTTACGTCCCCGTCCTTTAGCGGTTCGGCAGAGGAGACCGATAGAATAAGTACTGGGCTTACAAAGAATAAGTCCCGGGGTCGATTTGCTTTACTAAAGGCGGTGCTCCAACATGGCCGCAGTCAAATGACTGAAACAAGTAAAAGAGTAAAAGAGTAAAGAGAGTATTTATATATATATATATATATATATATGACAGTTAGAGGTTATCCAATATACTGCTGGTAGAATACCAAATTATTAATACACAAGTATTTTTTATTGCATTGCAATTACATTACCAAGTGTACTAAATGGGTGAAGGTAAAGAGTTAGTTTACCATTAATTTATAGAGCAATAAGAAAATGGAGGGGATCAATAGGTGGTTCATCAACTTTTAGACATTATATGTCAATTTATTTATCTACTAAAATGACAATTACAAGAATATACATGCAAGTATAACATATTATGCTTTACATATAAAATATATAAAGATACCAGTAATTATTAAAATATACGAGGGACGTTCAATAAGTAATCCCCCTGACCCACTTGCAGTTGTTTGATCTAGCTGAAATTTTGCATGTGCAATTATTTATATCTCCATCGATTAAGCGGCAAATTACAGCTCTGAACTGATTGTGGTTTCTGATTTACAGGTGTTTGAACTGAGTCAAGTGTGAAATGGAGCCTGTTGAGTGTCGAGCAGTGATCCGGTTTTTGTATTTGAAAGGACGCACACCACGGGAGACTTTTGATGAAATGAAAGTAACTTATGGTGATGATGCCCCATCATATGACCTTGTAAAACGCTGGCATTGTGAATTCAAACATGGTCGGAACTCTGTGGAAACAGCTCCCAGATCTGGTCACCTCCCTTCTGCCATTGATGAGGCATCTGTCCGTCAAGTTGAAGCTGCCATTTTGGAAGATCGATACATAACAATTTGCCAAATAGCCCATCAGGTCAAGATTAGTACCGGGTCTGTGGAAACTATCATTCATGACCATTTGCATATGCAAAAGGTGTCTGCCAGATGGATTCCCAGGTTGCTCACACCTTTCTAGAAGCAAGAACGCGTCAAGTGCTCGAGAATGAATTTGGAGATGTGCCAAGAAGATGAGTCAAAATTTTTCAAAAGACTGATTACACAGGATGAAACCTGGGTCCATCACTATGATCCAGAGACCAAAGCCCAGTCAATGCAGTGGAAGCACCGTGACTCACCTCCTCCAAAGAAGGCAAGGGTGTAGCTCTCCGCTGGCAAGGTCATGCTCACAGTCTTCTGGGACCAGGACGGAGTAGTGATGACAGATTTCCTGGCAAAGAGTACCACAATTACAGGAGCCTATTATGCTTCACTTTTGAGGAAATTAAGAGAAGCTATTAAAATCAAGAGGCGGGGCAAGATCAGAAAAGGCATCCTCCTCCTGCAGGACAACGCTCCGGTCCACAACTCGCGTGTCGCCAGATCAGAAGCACAGGCGTGTGGCTATGAACTCTTCCCCCATCCCCCCTACTCTCTTGACCTTGCACCCTCTGATTTTCACCTCTTCCCAGTCAGGAAGTTGTTTTTGAAAGGAAAGCGTTTCCCAGATGATGCAGCCTTGATTTCTGAAGTCACGTCGTGGTTGGAGGACCAAGCTGGGGTCTTCTACAAAAACGGTCTCCAGAGCTGCATCAAACGATGGGAGAAGTGCGTAACTCTGGGTGGTTCCTATGTAGAAAAAGACTAATAACTGTGCTAAATTTCGTTGCTCTACTGCTATGGGAAGTGGGTCTGGGGCATTACTTATTGAACGCCCCTCGTAACATACAGGAATATAAATTCGGAAAATATCTTACAGCTGTTTCAGCCAAGAGGCAAAAATACCTCATTCTACTTTTATCCCTCCTGTAGACTGAAGTAATTAGTAGATGAAATTGAGGTACTTGGGTGTTTCTCTAAGCTTCAATATATATATATATATAATAATAATAATAATGAAATTATTGTATACAGTGCTCAGGTGCACCACAACTTGTCAGAAAGTGCATATAAAGTATATGCAGTAATGTACAAATGTCTGGAAAGCGAACAATGTATGAGTCAGATACATGCTTGTGTGTGTATGGAGGGGAGGAAATCAGGTGTAGTGTTGGTGAATCTCAGCAAGCATGGAAGTTTTGAAGGATGCAGTGCTCCGACAACTAACAACTGATGCCGGCAGTTTGTTCCATGCTTCAGCAACTCTCAGCGTGAAAAAATGTTCCCTAAAGTCATGGGAGCTGTGCTGTTTTCTGACTTTGTAAATATGTCCACAGGTGTTAGACGGGTGGAGTTCGAAAAGGTGCTCAAGCTTCTATATGTATATATTTGTTTGTTTGTATATGTCTTTGTCCCCACCTGTATCATCTGACAACTGATGTTGATGTGTTTAGCTCCCTGTAATTTAACAGTTCAGAAAAAGTGACTAACAGAATAAGTATTAGGCTTACTAAGATTTAAGTCCTGAGGTCGATTTGTTCAACTAAAACCCCTTAAGGTTGTGCTCCAGCATGGCTGCAGTCAAATGAATGAAACACATCGAAGAATAAAAGTATATGGATGTATATATGTATGATTTTTATATACATACATATATACATACATAAATATTTATATCTATGCATGCGTGTGCATAACTTCTCACTCCCTCTCTCTTTCCCTCTCTTCTCACATCAACAAGCACAAGAATATATGGGCCTTAGTATATAGCAGTTACATATACTCAAGTAGTAAAATAACAACCACTTGATATTTATACCCTTTAAATACACATATATTTATTGTAGCCTTTCAAATTTATTTTGTGTTCTACTGTTATGCAGACAATGTCTGACACAACCAGACATTACAAATATCAAGGTAAACTATTCTCTTCTCCAGAGTTAAACTTTGATTCTAATTTTTTGTTAGCTGGATTTTAGATGAGGCTTATATCATTAACATCGATATTTCTGACTTTTCCATTAGTCAAACTTTTGTATGTGTTGAAGCAGATGTTTTACTATTGTGTGTTTCTAATGCAAATCATTCAACTTGGAAATTAGACTAAAGATTGTTTATTGTCTCTTTCTTTTTTTTTTTTGTTGTCCTGATTAAATGGAGGAAGTTGTGTTAGATTGTTTGTTTAAAAACATGACACAGTAACAGTAATAAGATATGAATGTACCATCTTGTAGACAACAGATCATATACTTATCTACCTGTTTCTATCTACCTGTCTATTCCTTGTCCTACCAGTCTGCTGTTTGTCTGTATACACACATACACACACACACACACATACACACACACACACATGCGTGCGCATGCACGCACACACACACACACACACACACACACACACATGCGCGCGCATGCATGCACACACACACACACATAATATAGGTTAAAGTAGTGAGAAAAGGCAAACAATTAGTGAAGGCAGGACAAGAACATTTGATTTCATGTAATTCTATTTAAAATTTAGCGGCATAACAAACGGTGAAAATAGAACAAATAGGTAAAGTTAGTCTCTGACAACTGTTTCTGAGATATCCCAGCTATTGGAGCCTCATATCAAGCAAAGACTCTATAAGTTGAGTATTCTGTCATTAGAGAATTATAGGTTCGACAGTGGAAGGAACACTCCTCACCATTGATATTTGTTGTGGTTTATTATGTTCAGGATGCTAGGAGGGTCCAATTAAATCCAGTTGGACCAGGGCTTCTTTAGGTAACTCCATGATCAGAAAGGGTGGTTAAGTGGTACATCAAGGAGAGAAGAAGGAAATAAGTATTATGCAGTACTCTATATTGAGGGAAAATGAAATTGAATGCTAGCAGATCAAGCATTGTGCATGGAATAAAGATACATTCTGATGAAAGCATCACTATCTTACAAGCAATGTTTGTTTTTAATCTTACATGAAAATATGTCCTACCATAAAGTACCATTACCCTGTTTGTAAATGGGTGAGGGCTGATAACAGGAAAGGTATCTAACCATAAAAAAATCTGCTTCGACAAATTCATCAATTTTTCCATTTTGCTTCTTTATCTTACAGATAACTCACTGTCCTACTCATATTGTAATCTTGACAAAGGTTTTTTTTTTTTTAATGTATAAAATATTGTAACTCATTGAAATATTTATTCCTGAGAAAAACCATAACTTTTTATGAACACCTAACACTCACAATGAGCATCTCCTTGATGATAGTGAGCTCACAATGGATCAAAGGGATGTTACTGCCCAGATTAAGTACCACTGCACTAAATGACTGTTGCAGACATGTGTTTGGGTGTGTATGCATGTATGTATATATGTAATACATACATATATAAGTAAATCACACGCATACACAAAGAGAAATTAATGTGTGAGTGTGTGCATGTGTGTATATACTATAAGTATGTATATATATGTATGTGTATATATGTGTGAGTGTGTATGTACATATATGTGTGTGCATATATGTATGTATGCATGCATGCAGGATGCATGGTGCCGGAAGTATTTGAGATCATCATCATCATCGTTTAACATCTGCTTTCCATGTTGGCATGGGTTGGATGGTTTGGCTGAAAACTGATAAGCCAGGAGGCTGTACTAGGTTCCAATCTGTTTTGGCAAGGGTTCTGTGGCCAACCATTCCAAGAGTGTAGTGGGTGCTTTTTTTACATGCCACTGACCTGACACCAGTATTGGCCATGACTACAGTCTCATTTGTCTCAACAGAAGGACACAAGTACTGTATACCACCAAGGGCCTTGGTCACCTGTCACTGTCTTCATGAGGCCCAACACTCGAATGGTGCTCTTTACATGGCACATAATAAGTACCATTATGTGGCACTAGTGTCAGTGGCACATAGAATCTGAAATATATGTTATATATATGCATGTGTGTGTATGTATGTATGTGTGTACATATGTATGTATGTTTGTATATATGTGTGTGTGTGTATTTATGACATATATGTATGTATGTATGTATGTATGTATGTATGTAATGTATGTATGTATGTACATACATACTGGCTGATAAAGGTATTTGAGGGCAAATTTGGTAATTTAACAAGAGAAAAACTTTAGTCATTCAAAAAACCAAATACATTTCACTAAAACTTGTGGGCATGCTCTCAATAGTGGAGGCACGTGGCTTAGTGGTTAGGGTGTTAGCATCATGATCGTAAGATTGTGGCTTCGATTCCTGGACTGGGCGACGCATTGTGTTCTTGAGCAAAACATTCCATTTCACGTTGCTCCAGTCCACTCAGCTGGCAAAAATGAGTAATGCTGCAATGGACTGGCGTCCCATCCAGCTGGGGAACACATACACCATAGAAACCGGGAAACCAGGCCCATGAGCCTGGTTAGGCTTTAAAAAAGGGCACATTTATTTATTATTTATGCTCTCAATAAGTTCCTTTTATAAGATTATTCTGTGAAACCACTTTCAGCTTGATGACTGCTTCAATGCAGAACCAAAATTGTTAAAATGTCTGCACTAAATGGTCCTTATTCATCTCAAACATCACCTGGACAATGGCAGATTTCAGTGAAGCTTTGGCATTGTGAGAACATCAGTTTGTTCCTTTTCAACAATACATCAACCATAGTAGTTCCCTTTCAACAATACAGTGTTACATGGCATTACATGATTGTAAAGATTGTCTGACATCCAATCTTGGACATGGTCTTTGTAAGAAGGTGCTGATCCTTGTTGAAATATGTTTGACCTTCTACTACATACTTCATCCATCCAGGGCTTAATTTTTTCCAGGGCCTCAACATATCTAGCAGCATTAATTCTAAGACACTGTGGGAGAATGTGAGATGCCATGACATGATCTTCATTACTCACCTCTCCTAAAACCATCACAGTTGCTGGAAACTTAGTGTTCACCACTCTCAGGGCATCAGAAAGATCTACACTTAACCATCTGTCATTTCTCTGATTAAAGTTTTTCTTATTAAAAAAGGGCCAAAACATACCATGTTTGTAAAGGCTTTTAACCTTGTTAACTAGCCATTTCGCATGAATCAAATGGTTTTTCCTGGGTCTTTGCAGACATGAATTTGTCTCTCCTCAGCACACACAATTTATATTGAATGTCTATGTGCACCACAGTTATGATAGTCCACTCCAATGCTCAAAAGCTTTGGCAATGGCCCTCTTTGATTTTCTAGTATCATCATCGATAATTCTTTTAACCCATTACATGAACTGCAGTGTTCTAATTGTGTCCAAATGTTTAGAACGTTTGTTTCCTCTTTGGTACAAATGGAAAATTCCCACCAGAGGCTTCCAATTCCATCCAAACTTTGTGTACAAAAAACCTTGCAACATTTAGAAAGTTGGCAATTTCTAAATTACTGTTTTGCATATATGGCAACAATGATTGCATGCTTTTCATTTCTTGTGTTAGCATTTTTTTTTTGCCATGGGGGATTTGAAAGATATAAAAACCTTTTCATTGATTTGAAAAGAGTGATACTGATAATTAAGTGTCCTCAATTATCTCTTACACTCAGTATGTATGTGTGTGTATGTATGTTTATATATTTGTATACATGTGTGTGTGTGTGTGTGTGTGTGTGTGTGTGTGGTGTGTGTGTGTTTGTGTGTGTGTGTGTGTGTGTGTGTATGTGTGTGTGTGTGTGTGTGCACGTGCGTGCAGAGAGAGATGGGTCAATTTACCACTATGTGTGTGTATGTATGTTTATATATTTGTATACATGTGTGTGTGTGTGTGTTTGTGTGTGTGTGTGGTGTGGTGTGTGTGTGTTTGTGTGTGTGTGTGTGTGTGTGTGTGTGTGTATGTGTGTGTGTGTGTGTGTGTGCACGTGCGTGCAGAGAGAGATGGGTCAATTTACCACTATGTGTGTGTATGTATGTTTATATATTTGTATACATGTGTGTGTGTGTGTGTGTTTGTGTGTGTGTGTGTGTTTGTGTGTGTGTGTGTGTGTGTGTGTGTGTGTGTGTGTGTGTGTGTGTGTGTGTGTGTGTATGTGTGTGTGTGTGTGTGTGTGCACGTGCGTGCAGAGAGAGATGGGTCAATTTACCACTATGTGTGTGTCCTACTGTCCTGCTGTTGCAGAAAAGAAATAACTTCCAGAAATAGAAGACAAATCTCCCTCAGATCACACATCTGTTTTAAAGTTGTTTGAAATAACAACCAAATCTCTTTCAAATTACACACACCTACTGGAAGAATTAACTGGAAAACTACTTCCTGATACACAAAAGGATACTCTTTCACTCTCTTTTACTCTTTTACTTGTTTCAGTCATTTGACTGCGGCCATGCTGGAGCACCGCCTTTAGTCGAGCAAATCGACCCCAGGACTTATTCTTTGTAAGCCCAGTACTTATTCTATCGGCCTCTTTTGCCGAACCGCTAAGTGACGGGGACGTAAACACACCAGCATCGGTTGTCAAGCAATGCTAGGGGGACAAACACAGACACACAAACATATACACACACACTCATATATATATACATATATACGACAGGCTTCTTTCAGTTTCCGTCTACCAAATCCACTCACAAGGCATTGGTCGGCCCGGGGCTATAGCAGAAGACACTTGCCCAAGATGCCACGCAGTGGGACTGAACCCGGAACCATGTGGTTGGTTAGCAAGCTACTTACCACACAGCCACTCCTGCGCCTATAAAAATATTTAAAAAATAGACCCATTAAGATATGTATCATACCCAACAAAATTCCTTGTATTTTTATTGTATAGCTATATGCTGTAAGTTCAAATCATGATGAAATTAACTTTTTCTTTCATCTTTCTAAGTTGATTATATAAAATAAGAACCAGTTAAGCACTGAAGTCAATCAAATGAATGTGTATCAGTAACAAATAAAACTGTGTTTATATAATTGTGTCTGTTACCATTTCTAATTTCCCATGTTTATCTCTAATGAAATATCACCTCACTACCTCCTTCCACATTCTTTTCTTTCTCCCTCACACAAACAAACATCTATTCTCACACACACACACACACACATATATTCATATATCCACCCATGCATTCATTCATACATAAATAGAATTGTAGCTTTATATACATATTTATTCACTTAAATACCTCCGTACATCCACACACACACATGTTCTTTCATACATACATTCAATGCCTTACATTTACACACATATACTCACACATTCATGAGCATATATAGACATATGCTTTCAGATATAACAAGGCTCTGTTACATTCAAATGTACATGCTAACATATTCATAAGCACATACATAGATATGATTACACACATAAACACATTTCTCTGCACTCATACACACATACACATTCTTAAGTACACACACATACACAATGCATATTTACAAACATGTCTAAATACATGTACACTTACCCTCACACTCAGTTTAGCACTACCACCTGGCACCTTGGATGTCTGTATCCTTTGTAAAAGATATTAATTTGAGGATACCTTCTTCTTTCTCTTCCATTGGTTTTGAATCCCTTATAATGGGTCATGATCGCTGCCTTTCCTTCTGGCTAAAAATTAAAAAAACAAATTTAACCTCACAAACACGGACACACGCATACACAAAACTGCCTTATCTTGGTCCTAAGTGTTTTGTTATCTCCAATAATTTAAATTACTCTGTTTACATCAGTCAAATCTCAGCTCTAGAATGATTTATTTGTGTTATTCTTCATGGGATGGGTAAAGGGTAATGACTCCCTTCAGTCATGAATGACCATGGCATTGCATCTAGAAAGTTCCCTTCTAAGGCACAAGTTCAGGCAAAGTTGTTGTTTATGGAAGCTCAGCAGTCACCTATGCATACCAGCCTCCCCTCTCCATGTCATCCATGTTATCCAAAAGAAAGGCAAAGACCAATACAGCTTGGCACCAGTGATATTGCAGCTCATTTCTACAGCTGAGTGAAATGAAGCAATGTGAAATAAAGTGTCTTGTTTAACATCACAACACACAGCTCATGATTGTGAGCTCGATGCTCTAACCACTGCGCCATGCATCTCCAGTTCACTCAGCTATAGAAATGAGTTACAACATCACTGGTGCCAAGTTGTATCTGTCTTTTCCTTTCCCTTGGACAACATTGGTGGCATGGAGAGGAGAGGCTGGTATACATGGGCAACTGCTGGTCTTCCATAAGAAACAACCTTGCTCGAACTTGTGCCTTGGAGGTGAACTTTCTAGGTGCAATCTCATGGTAATTCATGACTGAAGGGGTCTTTTTTACACGGAGGTGGTAGGGCACAAAGAGGAGGTAACTCCACCAAAGAATGGTCTGACTCAAAATGCCAACATCAGCTTCAATTGTAATGATAGACATTGAGTGTAGGTATTAGTTCAACTTCTCAAAACATGGCTGGAATTTGTTTCAGAAATAGATGATCTTTAGTGTGATATTTTAAGATACCTTGCAGTTTACTACATCAGCTTTAAGGATCAACTAAACCAATTATCTACTGTGCTACTGTTTAGCTAACTACATCCAGCCATTATGAGTAAGTGGTTGGGGGTCAAATAACATCTACTATGCTTTTGTTATTTGTTTTAGGTACCTATGTAGTGAGCAGATGTAGACACCTTCTTGGCCCCCTTACTCTTGACCCTACAGAACACCCTATATGTGACAGTTTGAGAGAGAGAGACTGCTGCACCAGCAATCAAACGATCCTTATTTATAGCTGAGTAGGCAGGAGCAACAGAAATGAGGAAAACACATAGACTGGGTCAGGAATCGAACCTGTGCCATGATCCTCCATCATGAGCCAAACATTCAAACCATTAAGCCATATATTTATGGTGTGTAGCAAAACAAATAGAATTAATGTTGAGTGAATAAATTTTAGTGAAGGACACAAGGAAAGGGATCCCAGTACCTTTCTATATTCCAGCTGTTTCTTCTATCGATTACTTCTATAGTTACTACAATGGCTCTGAACTGTCTGAATGAATATCCTCTCAATCCAGATCAATTTGTACCACCACTACTTTTTCTTCCTCCTCCGGTTACTCTTGTTATATCCCACAGTTCACACCTTGCACTAAATATTGTATCCTATATTTCCTCCTGAAACAACATCCCTCTTGAACTCTCTTTCACCACTCTTGTTTTTTATTATTTTTACTGACTCACACGTCGAATGTTGAACACATCTTTTGCAGCAACCTGGAAGGAACTGCAGAGCCTCACACACCATTCACTTTATTTTGCTGACTGCATTAACAAACAAAGCTGATAACTGCTCCATCATATTAATTATTCTGTGGGTGTACTTTCAGTAATAATAATGTCCCAAAAAAACATACTGATGGTGTTATCTGTTTATGCTGTTATCCTGGTATCTATTTACATAAGCTTGGTTTTGAATAAATGATATTTCACATATTAAGAAACAAAACACATGGAGAGTTTCGTCAGAATCTCGCTGAATAATTTATTAGGTTAAAACAGTTTAGACAGTGAAGTTTATAGCTGAATTTCACAATGGGAACACCAGGTAAAAATTGACATATTTACTATTTACATCAGCATTTATATATATATATATATATATATATATATACACATACATGTGTGTGTGTAATGTATACATGTATGTATGTCATTATTCAGTTTTATTTCATGTATATATGTATGGATTGATGGATGGATGCATGTTACACCAAGGAGTGTGTGTGTGTTCACTATTTATAATTTTTGCCTGAAAATCTGAGATATGGAATGATTGTTATACACTGATATATTCAAACTAGTTTCTTCATTTTAGTTGTTATAGTTACAGAATGTCATCCATTGTGCCCTCTGGCCTTCAGGTAACTCTTATAGGTGTCTATTACACCTTCCGGCCTTCTTCAAGTGTCTATCCTATTTATTAGTGTCCCTGGAATTAAGAAAACCTTTTATTCTAACCAGGAGTTTAAATTATCCTAATTTTATTGTCCTGTGATATTCTTGTCTTAGATACTCTCCTGTACATGATAATGCTTGCTTATACCATTTTAAAAGATATGGCTCTGTTATCAAGAAGTCTACCTCATGGCCACATTGCTCCAGGTTTAATCCTAATGTGCAGCAATTTGGGGGTTGAACAATACTTTGTGAGTGGCATCTGGTAGGTAAAAATGGTGCAAAAGCCATCATATATATGCATGTATATAAAATAGCCATCTATGTATCATATTTAATGTATACACATCATTGACATGTATCATGCTATGGTTTTGTCTGAGGGAAATTTTTTCATTGATGTGCAGTTTTAAAAATACAATATACAGGGGTTGGACAAAATAATGGAAACACCTAGCATCATAGCATCATAATTTTGAAATATCTATAAAACTGTCAAAGGCTTGTTTATTTTTATGGTTTTTGATTTATTATTAGTGTTGCGTAATGTGATTTGCTAAAATTGCTGTTTCTTTTCAGATATTATTAGAAAAAGGTAATTAAAACTCATTAAAATGACAGATCTATTGGACTTTCAAAGAGGTCAAATTGCTGGTGCTCATATGGCAGGCACTAGTGTAATGAAAACAGTTGAAATGTTTGGTGTATCAAGAAGTACTGTCTCGAAAGTAATGACAGCCTTTGAGAAAGAAGGTAAAACCTCCTTGTTGAAACAAAACTCTGGAAGAAAGCCAAAACTTTCAGATAGGGACCGTCAGACTCTTATGCGAAGACTCTTATGTGAAAGTATCATAAAAGTACAGCACACAAAATTACTGCAGAGCTTAATGACCACCTCGAGAACCCAGTTTCTATAAAAACTGTTCACCAGGAGTTGCACAAAGCCAGATTTCACATGAGGGCTGCAATCAGAAAGCCAAACGTTGCAAAATGTTTAGAGTGGAGTAAAAACTTACAGAACTGGTCCCTAGAGCAGTGGAAGAATGTTATTTTCTCGGACGAGTCATCTTTTACCTTATTTCCGACCACCAGCCAAGTATACGTGTAAAGACAGTCAATGGGCAATAAACTGCGCTTGCGAAGACCTGTTGAGGCAAGTGAAGTTGTTATTGTGGCCGGTGACAGTACTGCCTGATTGGTACTCGTGCTGGTGGCACATAAAAATCACCATTCAAGCATGGTCAATACCAGTGCCGCCTGACTGGTCCATGCTGGTGGCATATAAAAAGCACTATTCGTGCCTGATCGCTGCCAATATATATATATAAATTTTGTACAATTCTATTATTCTTTCTATTCTTTCATTCTTTCCTTCTTTCTATCAGCCCTTTCACACTTCGTTCATTCTACTCTTCGTTCTTTTGTTCCCCCTCTCTCACATTTCCTGGCCTTCTCTTCATGCTTACTTTCCCTCTTCTTTCACTTCACTGTCTCTTTAATTTTTTTTTGCCCTCCTTAATTCTTCTATCCCTCCGCCTCTACCTCTCTCTCTTTTCTCCCCATGTGACTGGTGTTCAGCCAAGCCTGACCTTTCTTTCTTGGTTTAACTACCATCCGTGCAACATCTATATTCCTCTCTGTGCCTATCTAATGTTATGTCCCTGCCATAAGGCTTTACTTCCACACACGCCAGTTTAATTTAATTCATCCTTAGTCAAAAGACATCTGTTCTTATGTCCTGTTAATTGCATTTGTATTTGTGTAACATTTCTCTTTTTTTACCGTCCTTGTTTTCATATACATTCACTGCTTTCTTCCAAGGAATCTAATGCTCTTAGCTTAGTTTTTCTTTGGGGCTGGCCAGATTGGAGCAATCTCGAGTATAACCAGCCAAAATTGCAAAGATAATCTGGAACTCGTCTGAGGATAGAAAACTCCGAATGACCCATCCTTGTTTTCTTTGTATCGCCTGTCTGGATGTTTTGTTGTCCCCTTTTTCTTTGTATCACTTATCTGTCTGGATGTTTTGCGTTCTTGTCCCATTTTTGTATTTTTTATATATATGTATGTGTGTCTTTGTTTGTCCCCTCACCACTACTTGACAATTATTGGTGATGTATTTACATTCCTGTACATTAGCAGTTCAGCAATAAGACCAATAGAATAAGTAATAGGCTTCAAAAAAAAAATTCTTGAGGTTGATTTTTTTTGACTAAAACTTTCCAAGGCAGTGCCTTAGCATGGCCACAGTCAAATGACTGAAACAAGTAAAATATATATATATATATATATATATATATATTGGATAATGTACTGTTACACATGCTGTGCCTGTGCATTATATATATATTGGATAATATAGTGTTATACATGATGTATCTGAAATGCAAAATGGTGATGGTCATGGATGAAATTATTTTAATTACAAGTCTGCTTGATCATAACAAAAGCAATAACAACTCTTTAGACATAAAAGAGAAGTAATAGCTTCTCAATATATCATCTCAAGTGCTGTATATTACATGACAGAACCTGCTTCAGTCTGTCATAAACCTTTTTATTGCCTTCCTATGGTTTATTCATAGATTTACTGTCTTCTCAATAATACTATGAACAATGGGAGGTGCCATATTACTGGCCTGAAATATTCTGATTTAAAAAAATTACCTGGTATATATTTATTACATTGGTGTAATCTCTGAGTAGTTTATTCTCAAAACTATTTTCTTTTCCTTTGTCAACCATTCTGTTTACTTAGTGATTTTCTCATTACTACTTTGACAAAATGCTAAAATGTACAATTTTCTGATGAAGTCAGAATAAGTCTTAATTATGTACAGACTTGTCTCCCTTACTCATCGAACTATTTAAAATAATATTAGTCATTGACTAATACATTTTTTCCCTCTTTGTTTAGTTATTTCTAATCAGATTTCTTTTAATGTTCTTTGTACTAACACAAATTTAACAATAGTATTGTCTAAAAGAAGATCTACAGGGATATATAGCTATCTTCTTCTATACTCTCATCATCATAATCACCACCACCACCACTACCCATCCATTCATTCATCCATGCATCCAATCATCCATCAATCTGCTCTCTTATTGAATAGTGGTTGCTTTTATGATGTAAGTTTAGCCAAGACAAATCATCATCACAGACACATTAGTTAATGCAATCCTAGATATGTAATCCTAGATACACTGTGTTTGACAAAAACCTACATGAACCTAAACAACACAAAGACTTAGTTAATATTACTGATTTATAGGGTGGTGAGCTAGCAGAACTGTTAGCGTCATTTCATTCATCTTTATGTTATAAGTTCTAATTCTACTGAGGTTGACTTTATCTTTCATCCTTTCGGGGTCGGTAATATAAGTACCATTTGTAATTGACTTAACCCCTTCCCAAAAATTGCTGGCCTTTTGTCAAAGTTTGAAATCAATGTTACTGATTTATCAATAAATGCACATTTAAATTTGTACCTTTGCTGTGAGATTGTAGCCATGGCTGATGCCAGTATTGTATAATTGGCCCGTTTAAAAGTACCCTTCAATCATCGGGCAATATGCTGTGCTTGAGAAGACCTGTTGAGTCAAGTGAAATTGTAGTCTTGGCCAACTTTGATATTATTAAGTTAGTTTTTAGAACATAAATTAACATGAAATTTTAGAGGAAGGTTTTTAATTTAGGTTACTTTAAAACAGGAAGTTTGTATTGTACAACTAAGATTGGTTTGACAAGTTTTAGTATTCAAAGAGTTGAATGCAAGTCCTTCACTCATATATTTACATAAATATAATACTTAGTACAAGTCATTTTAATGTCATGGTTTAAAGTTTCAGATTACTCTGTCATATTCAATGCTTATTTATTCATATTGTTTTGAATTCATTGTGCATTATCATCTAGCTTTGAGATTTTTATGTGATTGCTTATTTTTAGAATAATATTGTTGGGTAAGTGTGAGGGGTTGGATCTGGCCAGTTTAAACATAAAATGATTAGAATATTTGGGCTGGATGTGGCCAGTTTAAATACTAAAGGGTTAAAGTTAGAATTAGGGTAAAAAATCTTTCAACTTTGTTTTTACAAAGGTATGAAACTAGTATTTCTCAAGGTGAAGTTTGTTGTTTACTGACTGAGATGTCTTTCTTCAAGAAGGTTGTCACAATAAAAAACACTGCCATTTATTTTGTGTTGGGATGAAGCTTAATACACCCACCACCCTAGCTAACTTTAAAATACCACCTGTTCTTCGGGTGCCTTTAACAAGCTACTACAGTGAAATGCATGCCAACTCTTCTGACAGTAAAGAGTATTGGTGGAAAAGGTTTTCCAGCAGAGACAATAGTACAGGGGATTATACAAACTTTAGGAAACAGTTTGAGAGGCTGCCCTCTTGGCTGATGTGTAGAATTGTATCTTCTTGTTCTTCTCTTCAGCAACCATATGTATTTTTAGGGAAGAAGAATTCAACAATTAAACTGAGCTGTTAATCAACAACATGGACATCATCATCATTACTGGCAGTTAAAAATATTGCAGACACTATTGTTGCTGTTGTTAGTGTTTGAGCAGACCTTTACTATGTCATTCAACTGGCTAGAAACAGCAGCCTGATTTCCCTCAAATCACACCTTACTATCTTAAAAAAAAAGGAAGGACACATTGAATAATGTATTCCTAGAAAGCGATGATGGTCACAGATGGAACATCCTTTTACGTATCTGCTTTATCAGAACTGACTTATGGCTAAACAACACATCTCCTTACTGATTCAAGTGTCAGAAACACCATTTCATTTTTCTACAGCTCACTCAATACCTGCCCTTAACTCATTCGTTATCATAATTTTGTTGTAATACACAGTCTTTGTTTCAATAAAGTTTGAAAATAATACACCACTTATTAAAATAACTTTGACATTATCAAGCTGGTGTTTGGAACATAAATTAACATGAAATTTTGATGTAAAGTTTTAAATAAGATAATTTTTAAAAAATGAGTTTGCATCAAAAAACCAGATTTGTTTCCAACAGGTTGGTATTAAAAAAAACAAAAAGATTTAAATCTTTCGTATTCTAAACATTTATAACTAGATTTAATAACAGTGCTAGTTTGATGTAGACTGCCCCAGCAATATTTCAGTTTCACACATATTCAACTATATATCAAGTTCTTTTTGGTTTTTTTATTTTGTTTTCAGGTATCTACAAGGTAGCCGAACAGTGTGGCCTTAATCCTTCACCAGCTACTCAACGCCAAATGACAGACTCATCAGACAGATGTTTCATTAACATAAAGCGCCCAGTATATAAGACAGATGAATTCATTAAAACATTTCAAAAAGAGATTACACCACCTAGGTGGCATGCTAGGTTGGGTCTCTACCTCAGGAATAAAATGAAGTGCAGTAAAAGGGATCTTTTGGGGATGTTCCCTATCATTAATGTCATTCAAACTTACCAACTAAAAGCGTTCATCCTTGGTGATTTCATTTCGGGAATTACTGTTGGCTTCATGCAGTTACCTCAAGGTCAGTAGCCATGAGTGTGTGTGTGTGTGTGTGTGTGTGTGTGTGTGTGAGCATGTGAGAGAGAGACTGCATATTTATGTGTATGTGTTTATATATCTGTGTGTACATGTGTGCATGCATGTGTATATATGTGTGTACAAATGTGGATGTGTGTGTTTGTGTCAATAAGTGCATTTATGTGTGCATGTGTTGTATATTTGTATACATGTGTGTGCATGCAAGAGTGTGTGTAACTGTGCACTCTTACATGCAAATTAGTGCATTTTTATGCACAAGAGTGTGTTTAAGTGTGCATGTATTTGTGACAGCATAGTGTGTCATATAACAGTGTAATGTCAATATTGTAATATTTTAATGCCATTGTTGTGACAGTGTTGTATAAGTGTTGTGCTAGTGTGGTATAAATGTTCTAATAACATTTTGTCAATGTTGAGATAGTGTTGTAACAGTGCAGTGTTACTGTTGTGACAGATTAATGTGTCATTTAACAGTATAATGTCAGTGTTGTGACTAC
The DNA here is from genome assembly GCF_006345805.1 of Octopus sinensis. Lineage (NCBI taxonomy): Eukaryota > Metazoa > Mollusca > Cephalopoda > Octopoda > Octopodidae > Octopus > Octopus sinensis. The sequence goes on from NC_043003.1 coordinate 29,868,293, forward strand.
ATATTATCAATTGATGTGATAATATAATTTTGATCGTGTGCCCATTTGTGATGTAGTATTAGTGCTGTAACAGTTTAGTACCAGCTTTGTAACAGTATAGTAGCAACAATGTTGTTGGAATGTATTGTCAATATTGTGACCACTGTGCCATTGTTGTGACAGAGATTGATGTTGTGATAGTGTAGTGTCAGTGTTGTGACAGTGTAGTTTCAATATTGTAACCACTGTTTCAGTGTTGTGACAGTGTTGTTTCACTGTTGTAATACTGTGACAGTGTAGTATCAGTATTGTAACAGTGCAGTTTCAATATTATAACCACTGTTTCAATGTTGTGACAGTGTTGTTTCACCGTTGTAATACTGTGACAGTGTAGTTTCAATATTGTAATTATTATGTCAGTGTTGTGACAGTTTCATTTCAGTGTTGTTTCAATATTGTAACCATTGTGTCAGTATTATGTTGTTGTTGTTGTAATAGTGTAGTATCAGTTTTATGACTGTAGTGTTTGAGGGCATTAAAGTAGCCTGAAGCTAGACATGTCTGTTGGTTTATGTACCACCCTTGTCTTAATTAAGATCACTACAAATTTTAACAGTTACCATTATTTTGTACACCTCAGGTATGGCATATGCAATGCTCTCAAATCTTCCACCAGTCATTGGACTCTACATGGGCTTTTTCCCTGTTATTTTATATGCTATCCTTGGAACATCCAAACATCTTTCTATGGGTAAGTTAATCCCCATCTGCATATTACACCCCTCTCTCTTTTTCTCTCTCTCTCTCTCTCTCTCTTTCTTTCTTTCTCTCTTTGATATCAATAATAATACATTAAGCAATGCAATACATGTTACTGTTGCAACTAAACACCAGCCATGGTTTGTTTGTTTACCCATTTTACTCTTTTATTTGTTTCAGTCATTTGACTATGACCATGCTGGAGCACCGCCTTTAGTCAAACAAATCTTTGTAAGCCTAGTACTTATTCTATTGGTCTCTTTTGCCGAACTGCTAAGTTATGGAGACATAAGCACACCAACATCAGTTATCAAGCGATTGTGCGGGGACAAGCACAGACACACACAAACACGCACACACACACATATATGTATGTGTGTGTGTGTGTGTATATATATATATATATATATATATATATACACGATGGCTTTCTTTCAGTTTCCCATCTACCAAATCCACTCACAAGGTTTTGGTTAGCCGCAGGCTATAGTAGAAGACACTTGCCCAAGGTGCCATGCAATGGGACTGAATCTGGAACCATGTGGTTAGTAAAGAAGCTACTGACCACATTTGTTTCCTTTTTTATGTCTGTTTTTCAATTCCACCTCATACCTTGAAGTTATCCCAACAGCTCATCACCATTATTTTTTTACTGCTTTCCAGATCCACTCAATCACTACTACCCTCTCTTTTAAAATAAAAAACAAAAGAAACTTGTTCTTCTCTGGCCCCTTCTCTCATACTCCAAGCATAAAGTTGCCCCCTCAAAGCTCATTGTCTTCCAAACTGTATGGCAGCATCACTAGTACTGGTAGTGTGAAAAATGCACCCAGTATATATTTGTTTCTTTATTACTCACAAGGGTGCACCCAGTACATATTGTTAAGTGGTTGGCATTAGGAAAGGCATCCAGCCATAGAAACTGCACCAAAGTAGACATTGGTGCATAACAGTTCTCTGACTCCTCAGGTCCTGTCAAATTGTTCAACCCATGCCAACATGGAAATTGGAATGAGGATGATGATGATGATGATGGGTGGGTGGGTTCTCCTCCTCCTCCTCCTTCTTCTTCTTCTTCTTCTTCTTCTTCTTCAAATATAAAAATATATATCACAATATCATAAAATCTATTAGAATTTACTATTTTACAATTCTAAATCTGGTGTTGAGGATTTTATCAGTTATTAATTACTAGAGCTGGTGTCCATCATATAATGGGTGACCTTGGAAATTGTCACCACAAATAGATCCTAGGCAGAAAGATGATAGATGGATAGTAAGAGGAGAGAATAGGGGAGTAAGACAAGGAACAGTGGAGAGTGTATGGATTTGTGACAGGGTAGAGAAAATGGTAGGGATGGAGTTGAAAAGGTGAAGTGTAGGTTGTGAAAATGGAGGATCTAGAACTATCCAATACTATAAGTGATATATACAGACAAAAGGTGTTAGGGAAGGTAGCCATAGATTGGGGTGTTTATTTTTGTCCATATTCTGCTATTTGTAAAGCTTCCATTGTTCCTTTTCTTATTTCTTACAGGATTCTAAATAAATTTGAAGTACTGTCAAGTAGTATTACCATCATTATCATTATTGTTAAGGTGATGAAGAAAGCAAGCTGGCAGAATCGTTGGCACACTGGGCAAAATGCTTAGCAGTATTTCGTCTGTCGCTACATTCTGAGTTCATGTTCCACTGAGGTAACTTTGCCTTTCATCCTTTCGGAGTCAATGAAATAAGTATCAGTTACGCACTGGGGCTGATATAATTGACTGGTCCCCTTCTCCAAAAATTTTCAAAGCCTTGTGCCTAGGGTAGAAAAAATTATTATTAAGGTGATGATTGTTACCATGCAGGACATAATGCTTAGCAGAATTTCATCCATCTTTGCATTCTGAGCTCAAACTATGCTGAAGAAGTTCACTTTACCTTTCATCCTTTTGGTGTTGTTGAAATAAGTACCAGTTACTCACTGGGATCATTGTAATCAACTTACCACCTCCTTGATGGGATTTGAACTCAGAATATAAAGATTTGGAAGAAATGCTGATGAGCATTTATTATATTATTATTGTTGTTGTTGTCATTGTTGTTGTTATTACACAAGTTTTTCTTTGATTCCCAGGTACCATTGTTGTTGTTAGTTTGTTGATTGGTTCCCTAATAAATGACCGGTTCAGCCTTCATGAAGATTCTGTCATATCTATGGGCCCACGACTATTTAATGTCTCCACTTCAGAGATCTTTCCAGAAAATATTACAATCTCTCCAGAGAAGATATCCCAAGTTGGGATTGAGAAGATAAAATTTGCTATGGCTGTGACTTTAATTAGTGGTATAACTCAGGTAGGCAATTGAAATGATCCTATTATTGTGATTTATTTGAAGAAAGTTCCCTGAACAGAAATACACCCATTGACTAATGTTTGCATCAGATTTTTCTTTAATCCCTAAAGGAGTTGGGGGAGACAGTTTATGTTTGTGAGATGTAATAGCTAAGTGATTCAAATGTAGGATTACAAGACTTGTAACTGACAAGGTGTATATTACACTGTCTTCAGAGGTCAGCAAAGTAGTCAGTATTGACCTCTGGGATCTATGTGGCTTTAAACACTTGAAATGATTTCAGGTATTAAGGATACAGGATTATTAGTGAACTGTTTTTTGTACATGAATAAGATTCAATTAACAAAGGTCTGTCTGAAATACAATATGAAAATTCAAAACACCTTAGTATATATATCTTGTCATTGGCATATCCTACTAAACATGAAGTGCCAACTTGGCCAATTGGTAAGCCTATTAAGGACAAGTGCACACTTTTTATGATGACATTGAGACAACATAGAATAAATCTAAAAGTGCGCTGTAATTTAGAGCTAAAAACTTAATTTCCACTTAAAATCAATGCAATAACAAGTATTATCCAATGACATATTTCACATTAAATATTCCAATTATATGACTGAATTTTTACTGTTCTTTATTAATTTCATTAAATTTCTTTAAATTAATGACAGAAAAAAATTAAGGAATTATTGTTTTAACTCAAGAAATTTATTACTAATTATACTTTTTAATTTCATTTTAGAAATTTACAAAGATTCATGAAGTGGGGACATAAAGAATTTGCCAATTCCTAGTCTAGATTAAAATTAGTGTTACTCCCTTTTTGCTACCAAGAAATTTGTAGTATGAATAAAAAGGACAGATGCTAAAAAACTCAGAACTTTGCATTTTAGTTCTAAACTCATAACTTCCTTTACAACACAGTACTATATAAGACTGCATCAGTCAACCATCTTGAAGTGCACAAGAATCATACTAACTTTGTTTACATTCAGTTAGAGAGAAAATTTTAATCCATTCTTCTGTCATTTGTTTCTGTTTTGTGATGCATTAATTACAGGACTGGGCCACTTGACTTAGAAATCAACAGGATCTTAAGTATTAAGTATTCCACTAATCCAAGATATTGTTTTTTATATATCGAGTGATATGGTGTATGGAAGCATTGTGAATGAAATGAATACAACTAATTTTTGGTTGACTAATATCTTCCTCAATTTTTTCTTTTTAGTTATTAATGGGTATTTTAAACATGGGTATTATTGTTCGACTGATGTCCGACTCTCTTGTAAGTGGATTTTCTTGTGGTGTTGCTATATATATAATTAGCAGTCAATTGAAGTACATCTTAGGACTAACAGTGCAACGTTACACTGGAGTGCTTAGTGTACCAATGGTAAGTAAAATAAAATTCTCATTTTATTCTCGGAAGAGATAGCTAGTTATTCTAATTTAGACATACCATTTATTCCATATTTCTTTGGTCATTTATATTTTAATACATTTTATACCATATAAATTGTACACCACACACACACCATATAAATTATACCACCCACACACACACACACATTGTATAAGTATCATCTACAACAGCCTTGGGTTAACCAAAGCCTTGTGACTGGATTTGGTAGATAGAAATAGAAAGAACCCCACCATATATATATATATATACTTTTATTAAAGCACCAAAATTATCACAAGCTTATCTTGTGATAATTTTTCAGCTTTAATGAAAGCATATTATTCTACCTTTGGTATTTGAGTACTATTTTTTTCCACCTTATTTTGCACTTATGTGCTCACCTGTGTGTGTGTGTATATATGTATATATATATATATTAAGGTTAAATAAGGATGGTTTATGTGATTACCTTAGGTTTCACATCTATAAAGGGTTTAGCTTTATGGCATATCATCAGATCCCAAAACCTTTCGGATATCCTGAAAGAGGATCTGTGGTTGGAGAGGCTTTGTTTGAACAAGTTCCCAGAACAGCCAATGTATCTCCAGACCTCAACATCCATAGAAGGAAGTGCTATAGAAATATCACTTGGTCCCCCCACACTGCTTCTCCCTTAACATAAAAACATCAGTAGGTAGGATATTCTTTAAGTTAATAGATAAACATTTCACAAGTTCACATAGGTATGGATACATTTTTAACAGGCACAACCTTAGGGTCTCTTTTAGCTATACCTCCAATATTAAGAGTATTCTAGTTAGCACCCCCAGACCATGATTGGAGGCAGGATGTTCATGCAGGGACTGCAACAGGTGCCCAGTAAGGGGCTACTGCAAAACCAAAGGAGTCGTCAATGAAGCTGCGGTACTACCTGACCCTAACAGCGGCAGTAGCATCAACAGCTTCCCTAACGGCTACAGTAGCAGGCTCGACAACTCCAATAGCAGTGGCAGCAGTATCGACACCAGTGATAACAACAATAACAACAACAGCAGTATCTCTAATGGAAATAGCAGCAGAGCCATCGCCACTGACATCTATAACAGCAATGACAGTGCTTCCATCAATGACAATGGCCATAATAAGAACAACAGCACCTTTACCAGCAGGAGCGGCAACAACACCACTGCCATCTCCAATGATGTCAACACCAACACCACCAGTACCAACAGTAACAGCAGCCGTTCAAGAATTTGGACCTGGAGATCTCCATTTCCAGCGACTTCGAGGGCCGCCTCCCAGTGGTGTCGGGCGTCAACGAAGAGCCCTCAACTACAACAAGACGACCAAAGTTTGTATTTTCCAAGGTCTGGGGTCTCCCACCCCTAAGCCCTAAATCATCACTTAATCACCCTTACCCATCTTGTTGCTTAACAACAACAACAACAGCAGCAGCAGCAGCAGGAACATCAATACCAACAGACACAGCACCGCGAACACCCGACCATGGAGATACATTGGCTGTTCTGGGAACTCATTCAAACAACACCTCACAAACCACGGATCCTCTTTCAAGATACCGGAAAGGAGATACATCACTTCATTAACCAGCCATGTATGAAAGCTGATAGACAACAGGATTCCATACACAGTATCATGGAGAATCCTAGAAAATCCAGGCCCCTACACAAGCAGGACCAAGTACTGTAAATTATGCATAGTGGAAAGGAAGAGGATCCTAAAGGACTCCCTCAACCCAGGGAACATCCTTAACTCCAGGACAGAGGTCTTCAGATCATGCTTACATTTCAGGAAATTCCTCCTGGCCTATTGGAACCCACAGGGTGGCAGAGTCACCAGTAATCGATAGCCGAACGGATATGATCCACTTTGTTGATATTGAGTAGCAGGGTCTTTTCCTCCTTCTTCCAGAGAGACCACTTGCTAGAGAGGCCTTAAACCAACAGGTTTGGGAATTTGATGATACGTCATAAAGCTAAACCCTTTATGGATATGAAACCTAAGGTAATACCATAAACTGGCCTTATCTAACTTCAATATATATACTGCTCTGTAACTTAGAGTGTGCTTCATTTTTTTTTACTTATGTTTTTATAAATGATATGTGTGTGTGTGTGTGTGTGTGTGTGTGTGTGTGTGTGTGTGTGTGTGTGTATTATGTATGTCTGTGACTGTCTCCTTGCTTTGACATTGCATAATAGTTGTAAACAAATGTCACCATCATGAAAAAATATTCTTCCTTTCCAATTCTCTGTGAAAACTTATCTGGACATGGGAAAGCATTATGTTACTCAGAAATGAATGAGGGTTGGTAACAGAAAAGGCATCTAGACATAGAAAATCTGCCTCAACATATTCCGTTTAACCCATGCATTATAATGATGGTAATGATAAACAGATCAGTTGAGATATGGTCATTATCATCATCATCATCATTGTTTTAATACCCATTTTTACATGCTTGCTTGGATCTGATGAAATACACTGAAGCACATTTTCTATGGCTTTTCAGTCACCAAAACCTCTCTTGTTTTGAAACAAGGTCATATTTTGTCTTGTCTTTCAAACACAAATAGTCAAGGGTGATAGCAGTAAACACTTGCCCAAGGTCTCATACTGTGGGACTGAACCGAAAACCACATGGTGGCAGCTGTGATGTTGTTGTTTGATGTCCATAAGCCAGTGGGCTGTGTAGGGCTCCAATGTTTGTTTTTGACAAGGTTTCTATGGCTGAATACTCTCCTAACATCAACCACTTTACAGAGTGTACTGGGTACTTTTATTGTGGCACCAACTCTAGTAAGAATCACCAACTAACTTGCAAGGCAAGACTCCTTGACAGAAAAGGGATGCAGGAAGGGTATCTGGCCAATGAAATTCTGTCTCAATAAACTCCATCTGCCCCATGCAAGCATGGAAGATTGGAAATTAAATGATGATGATGACAATGTCAGCAGCAGTAGTGCCTATGATGACAATGACAATGATGATGACAATGACAATGATGATGACAATGATGATGACAATGATGATCTAAAGGACTTTAACAGTGAATAAAGGGAAGATATAGAGCAAACTTTCAAAGCAATTCAAATATGTTTGTGATATATTTGACATGCGAAAAGGCAATTTCTATTGCAGTTTGTCATGGAGAAAATTCTCAATTTAGGCAGCAGGCTTAAAAACACTGACAGTCATCTCAGAGTGCCTTGTTGTAGGCTGGTAAATGCATTTCTAGCTATTTGACCACTACAAGAGAGACACACCCTTCCATATAGAAAACCAGTAGAAACAATCTACTGCCTGAGCTCAGTCATGAAGCTTAACTATAATAATCACATGAAACAGTATTGTGGAATAAACAAACTTTCAAACCAGTTCAAATATGCTTGTGACATATTTGACTCATGAAAAGGCCATTTTTACTGCAGTCTGCTATGAAAAAATTCTTGCAGTCAGTAGATAGATTCTACTGATTTTCAATAAGGAAGCTGTAATCTCCAAAGTCATTCCAAGTTTGTTTCCCTAGTACTACCTATGATAGCCAAATGGCTAGAAATGCATTTGTCTGTCTACTACTGGGTGCCCTGAGATGACTTGTTGGTGTTTTAACACCTGTTGCCTCAAGCAAAAATTTTCCCCTTGGCAAACCCTAGTAAAAATAACCTATTTACTGGTCAAATATATCAAACATATTTGAAATGAATTATTTATTCTACAACATTGATCTATGTGCATAGTGTATAAGATAGAGAGGTTTCTGAGAAATCCATCACAGCAGAAATTGGAATGTTCCAGCATGTTTACAGATATGTGATTAAAATACACCATAATCATTGAGCAGACAAATCAGCACAAGGATTAAATAACTGCAGGGGAAATTTTTTTCATTACTTTACAGTTGAAAACAGATAATGTTTTGTTTTCTGAGAATATCACATTACATATAAGCACAAAAGGTTTGTAACTAGAGAACACAAATCCAATTGTAAAAATACATATATTTTAAATGATACGTGTACATATTTTGTGACATAAATTAGAGGACATGATATGCAAATGCAGAGAGATAAAAGAAACCAACAATAGAGTTATTTAATATATTTTGGATGTTAGATAGAGAGGGGGAGAAGGAGAAAGAGAGAGGGAGAGTTGAGGTGAAAAAGAACTGGAGTAAGAGAGGAAAAGAGAGAGAGGAAGACCCAAAAAGGAGGAGAGAAAGAGAGAGTGTGAAAGAGGTGAGGTGAAAGAGAACTGAAGAGGGAGAGAGCCAGAGAGAAAAGGAGAGAGAGTTGGGGTGAGAGACAGACGGAGAGAGCTGGAGAGATAGAGAGTTGAAGAGAGTGCTGGGGACAGAGGGGGAGCAGGAGAAAAAGAGCCAGAGACTGAGAGATAGGGAGGGAGGAAGAGAGAGAGAGAGAGAGAGAGAGAGAGAGAGAGAGAGAGAGAGAGAGAGAGAGAGAGAGAGAGAGAGAGAACCTATGAACTGGTCAGTGACATGAAAGTTTTCTTGTAAAGAATATATCTATACAGAGAAGTGACTATTAGTTAAGAAGAGCAGAGAGAATGAAAATTTGTCACTGTGGAGAAGAATTAGTATCTTTGACTGGAACTAAGGAAGATGTGATTTTTAAAAGGTGACCAGTTTGTGAATTGGTCAGTGTTAAGCCATTGTTTCATGGTTGTCAAGTAAGATTGCATCTCAGGAATCAGAAAATAAACAGCTGAGTTGCATGTCTGCTGTTTTCTAAAAGAACTAAATCTCAACCCTTTTGATACTACCTGAGATTGCCCTTAGTTCTGTGATAGATTTTTCCTGTTTTACAGCAATTTAAAGTAAAACCTTTCCATCCAAATTCTATCTTTCTTTTCTCTTATTTTTTATTTGTTTCAATCATTATACTATTACGATGCTGAGGTGCCACCTTAAAGGATTTTAGTTGAATGAATTGACCATCATAATACTTTTTTTTGAGCCTGGTACTTACTGTATTGGTCTCTTTAACCAAACTGCTAAGTTACAGGGATGTAAGCATAACAAAAGTTATCAAGCAGTAGTAGGGGACAAAGACAGACAGACACACACACACACACATATGTATCATCATCACCATCATCATTATCGTTTAACGTCTGTTTTCCATGCTAGCATGGGTTGGACGGTTTGACCAGGGTCTGGGAAACCAGGAGGCTGCACCAGGCTCCAGTCTGATTTGGCAGTGTTTCTACAGCTGGATGCCCTTCCTAACGCCAACCACTCTGTGAGTGTAGTGGGTGCTTTTTATGTGCCACCAGCACAGGAGCCAGAGGAGGCTGGCAAATGGCCATGATAGGTTGGTGCTTTTTATGTGTCACCAACATGGACGCCAGTCAGGTGGCACTGGCATCGGCCACATTTGGAAGGTGTTTTACCTGCCACCGGCATGGGTATCTTAACTACAATTTCCATTTGATTTTTATTTTGATGTTGGTGTTGACGTGTGGTAAGTAGCTTGCTTACCAACCACATGGTTCCGTGGCACCTTGGGCAAGTGTTTTCTACTATAGCCTCGGGCCAACCAAAGCCTTGTGAGTGGATTTGGTAAACGGAAACTGAAAGAAGCCTGTCGTATATATGTATATATATATATATATATGTGTGTGTGTGTGTGTGTGTGTGTATATGTTCAGGGGACAAATACAGACACACAAATATATACACACACATACATACCTATATATATATATATATATATAAACTTACTTGGAGGAAAGAAACGAAACGACGTGAGGCGCTCAGTCATATAATAACAATTTAATAAATAAATTATATGCATACATACATACATATATGTACGTACCTACATCTATATGTATATATACATGCATATATATATATATATATATATATATATGTCTTTCTTTACTACCCACAAGGGGCTAAACACAGAGAGGACAAACAATGACAGACAAACAGATTAAGTCGATTATATCGACCCCAGTATGTAACTGGTACTTATTTAATCGACCCCTAAAGGATGAAAGGCAAAGTCGACCTCGGCGGAATTTGAACTCAGAACGTAGTGGCAGATGAAATACCGATAAGCATTTCACCTGGCGTGCTAACGATTCTGCCAGCTTGCCGCCTTTTATATATATGAGTACAAGACACCACAAATAAACGTATTGTATTGTTTGTCTTGTACTCTGTTTTTTCGTTGTTAAAAAAAAGTCCGTTTCCTAGTTTGTTTTTATGTTTTCCTTTCGCGTTGTGTTCTACGTTTATTTGTGGTGTCCTGTACTCATATATATATATATATATATATATATATATATATATATATATATATATATATATATATATGCATGTATATATACATATAGATGTAGGTACGTACATATATGTATGTATGTATGCATATATTTTATTTATTAAATTGTTATTATATATATATTTATATATATATATATATATATATACAAAATAAGAAAATGGAGAAACACATCTTAATCAATGATCAACTACCAGATAATACCCAATCACATAATTTATTAAACCACTACATATGAACATTAAGGTCAAACATAATAATATAGAACAAAACAATGTATATGAAAGAGTAATATGATACATTAAGTACAGCATGTATAAGTGAATATAAATAAATACAAATATAAATATAAACTACATCTTACAGCTGTTTCGGCCATGCAGATATGGGTGTCTCATTATGCTCATATTAGCCATATGTGATAGGTCAATATGTAGTTATAAATGAGACACTTACAAGAATATCCCAAGGCCTCTTCAGAGATTATGAAATACAAACTAAATTAAATATGAATATCAGAGGAGGTACACCCATACAAGAGTGGGTACATACCCATAATATATAATATACACATACATATGAGTGCATATACCCATACTCCTATGCATATATATATATACATATACATAATAATATAAATCAATATACATACATATGTTCAATATTCAATGTTACAGTTGGTATATGTGTGTGTGTGTATATATATATATAGGTATGTATGTATGTGTGTGTATATGTTTGTGTCTGTATTTGTCCCCCCAACATCGCTTGACAACCGTTGGTGGTGTGTTTACATCCCTGTAACTTAGCAGTTTGGCAAAAGAGACCAACAGAATAAGTACTAGGCTTCCAAAGAATAAGTCCTGGGGTCAATTTGCTTGACTAAAGGCGGTGCTCCAGCATGACTGCAGTCAAATGACTGAAACAAGTAAAAGATAAAAGATAAAGGTGTGTACATTTATACTGCATTATGTTGATTCTTGCTGCTTTGTGTGTAGACATGCTTTGTATGTAGACATACAAGTTACCTTGCTCCATGCTGCCAGTGTTTATCCAAGGGGTGGGCTACTGACTAGGGCTGGTATAGCTTGACACCATTGGCATTGCAGGCATTGATATCAGAATGCAAATAACCAAAGCAAACACTACAATGTGAGATCCTCTAACAGTTTTGCCAATTCACCACCCTGTATTGATTCTATTTTCATTGACTCTGAAAGGGTGAAAGGCAAAGTTGACCTTGGTGGGATTTGAACTCAGGCTGTTGAGATTCCAAAGCAAATACTGTGATGTATTCTATCCAATGCTCTTATGACTCGATCAATTTGTTGCCTTAAAAGCTCTTACTGAGAAACAGGGAAAGAAATTTTTTCATCATCATACTTGATATATCCCCACTTGACCTCTTTTGGTATTGCTATTATGAACTTTGATAAGAAGTGATCTGCTGTTGCACAACAACATACCACCTAATTTTGTTCTTGTCACATTTGTATATTTCTTCCTTGAGCCAATAAAGGATTATTTGTGTGGTCACTTGACCTGCTGAAAATAGCAGTCAAATTTCTCTCAAATTCCACCTTATCACCATCATCATCCTCATTATCATTTTAATGTCCACTTTTCCATGCATGAGTCAGATGGAATTTGTGGAGGAAAATCTACACAGCATGATGCCCTCACCTGTTTCTATGAAAGGTAATACTTTCTCACAGCTGGGTATGTCTTTTATGGAAGACTGCAAATAGACGACTTTGTTTTGTATGAAAGTGATGCTCATTCACAACCATCACAAGATATATATGTTGTTGTGTTTACATCCCTGAAATTTTGCTGTTTGGCAAAACACACCAATAGAAGTAATAAGCATACAAAGAATAAATCATGGGGTCGATTTCTTCAACTAAAGGCAATGCTCCAGTATGGCCATAGTCACATGACTGAAACAAGTGAAACAATTAAAAAACTATGCCATTTTAATCCCAAGCAACGCCAGGTATCTCTGCTAGTACATATATATATATATATATATATATATATATACACACACATACATATAATTATATACATATGCACATACACACGCACACGCACAACAGGCTTCTTTCAGTTTTCATCTATCAAATCCACTCACAAGTCTTTGGTTAGCTTTTTCTGTGATCCTTTGTTGATTTCTTCTTTCTATCTGTTAAAATACCCAAGTTAGGAAGTCACACATCAATCATATCAATTTCATTTATTCTCATTGTGCTTGTTTTTATATTAATTTCTTTATACCAGTTAGATTTGGATGAGTTTTAAATGTAGCATTATTCCCTGTGTTTTAATGTCTTAATCCTCCATAGTATCACCCATGAAACCCAGTCTTCCCTTGTTCCTCCTCTCTATCATTATTTCCCCACTTTTAACCCATAACACTTTTCTCCCAACATGCAATAGCCATGTCAAATTGTATCATTAATTAACACAGCTTCTCTGAAACTAGGTAGCATTTAAACATTTTATTGCAGTTGTAACATTGCTGTAGAAGTGAGATAGTCTGTGTAAAACCTTTATAAAAATATGTGTGAGATTAATTATTTATAAGCTGCATACATTTAATCATATTCTTTTCCTCAACATTTGCAGACAATTGTGGCAGTTGCGAAACTTCTCCCAAAATGTAACTACCCAGAACTTCTATTATCAATTGTTGTCATGGTGATCATCTACTTAGTCAAGGTGTACATCAATGAAAAATTTAAAACTCGGTTATTAATACCAGTCCCTATTGATTTAATCATGGTAAGCTTCAGTTTCTTATTACAATCCTTCCTTTATTTCGCACTGTAATTAACAGAGTGTAACTACAGCATCTTGAAATCATTTATCATTTCACAAGTCTTCCTTGGTTTCTCTTTTCCGCTGGTTATAGTCAATTTGAGCTCTTGGTACATATACAGCTGTCATACTCCTTACACATTATGTATCAATAGGATCATAATCCTCTATCTTGCACACCACGACTGGTTTGTTTTAAATTCAATTTTTCTCTCTGCTCATTTGTTCTCTGATGTTCATGCACACTAGCAATATACTTGCAATAGAACATGCTTACTTTATTTTTTCCTAGTCTTTGCAAGTACACTGCAAATATGGCCTATGTCTTATTACCTTACAACATCAGAGTTCAAATCCAATTATCAGACAGTCTGCTTTGCAATCTAACCAAGTCAGCAGAGATATTTCCTAGCTATTATACTTTTGGAACAACTTTCTCCATTACTGATTATGTTATCTGTGTAACATAAGCTATCATCTATTTCTAGGGAGCCTTCCAGACATCAAAGAAAATCTTCTTCCTACATGCTCTTAGTGTTTATTGCTCCTGTGCATCTACCACAAAATCTACTTTCTCTGTTAACATGTTTGCGATTCCACTATACTTTTTGTGGCACCATAGTTTACACACATTCAACGTATTCCTACAGGCTACAACAGAGGAGTTTCAAACTGGATAAAGAAACTTCTAGCCAATCTGAAACTCCTCCATTGTGGTCTGTGGGACTTTATTGAACTTGAGGGGACTAAGAACTGAGTCTTGATGAACACATACTCACATGCTCTTCTTGCTGACTCTCACTTTGCTGTATGTCTCGAATATCTTCCACACTTTGAATTTCTTCTCTAAGTCACTCATAAAGACTGGGCCATTTACATGTTATAACTTGGAGAACTATAACAAATAGGAGTGAAGCTGAAAAATGAGTCTTGTTGAGCACCTACTTACACACTAAATTCCTTGCTGAACTTACTTCTATGTACAGAAATGCAGTCAACTCTCACTTTATTGACTGCATCTCTGTACATGGACTTCACAAATCTTTCATCTACTTCTGGTCAACCCCTCTGATACCAGCATGCCTGAGACTACACCTGGTTCTTTAAAAACAAAATTCCTATTTAAAGTGATCTAAACTAAGAACTTCCATAGAAGACTCAATTTAATAATAATAAAGTTATATTGAAACTTACATGCCATGTACAGGAAACATTTTACCACTTCTATACACCACTTTACTTGAATAATGGAACTGCAACTACAATGTCTTATGTTTTATTTCTACTTTCATTCTCTTATTTCCCTCTGTATTCATTATCTCCTCCTTTTCCACAATAATTCCTTATTTTGAACCCAAACATTTACCACTATTTAACCATCTCACATTGTCTCTGATGAAGGGATATCTATAATATCCCAGAAACAACTATAAGACTATATCT
The DNA here is from genome assembly GCF_006345805.1 of Octopus sinensis. NCBI lineage: Eukaryota > Metazoa > Mollusca > Cephalopoda > Octopoda > Octopodidae > Octopus > Octopus sinensis. The sequence continues at coordinate 29,883,377 of NC_043003.1, forward strand.
ATATCTCTTTCTTTATAAATATTCTGAAAACTCCTTACAGCCTTGGCTTTGTTATCTATTTTTTGTCTAATGTATATATATATATATATATATATATACATACATGCTACTACAAGAACCACATTAAACTTCTCAGTCATATCACTATCAAACCAAGAGTTTAACTATGGTGTGTCCATAGCACTTACTTAGCATTACCTGCCACTCTTTGGGTCTTCTAGATACCAATACCTTATTTATATATATATATATATATATATTATATATATATATATATATATATATATGCATACTGGATTGGTTCATTCAACTAAAAGGCCTTCAAAGTAGTGCCCCAGCATGGCCACAGCCTAATGACTGAAACAAGTAAAAGATAGAAGATAAAATACCCATGCATACATATATACATACACACATGTATAAGAATATATATATATATACATATATATATATAAAATGTAGCCTCTCATTTTCCCACTATTTCATTCTCTTTGTCTTCCTCTTAAGCTTTATCTCTTGCTATTTATTTAAAGAAATAATTTAGTGTAACATTGTCTGTTGATCATTTTATGACCCATACATATATGAAATCTGGCTGTATCTCAGTATGTTTTCACACTCTTCTTTGTAGCTAAAGTGTGAGGGTCAACACACACTCCACATCTTAGTATTTTTTCTGAACCAAATTTTTAACTTTTAATTCACCTGAAGAAAATAGTATTTTTCATGATGTGATCAAATTATTCTTCAATAAAAAATGCTTCTGAAACAGCTGTATATTCACACACACACACGCACACCCATATATATATATATATATATATATATACACATATATATTTAATAATATCAGGGCAAGAAAAATTTTAGAATTTTTTACTAGTCAATAATAATATAACGTCTAAATACACATATACATATATATATATATATATATATATATATAAATACATACATACACACACACACACACATACATATATTGCCCAAAATGGTCATGACTTCTGGGGCTTGACTGATGAAAGAAAGCCAAGAATGACCCATCTTTTTGTTGCCTGTCCTTCTAATTGTTGTTTCTCTTGTCTGCTTATGTATCGTAAATCTCTCCAAATGTATTAATGCCCTCTATTGTGTTTTTGTTCCATTCTTATGTTTAAATATATATATATATATATATATATATATATATATATACATTCATATATATACATACATATACATACATACATACATACATACATATATGTGTGTGTGTGTGTGTGTGTGTGTGTGTGCGTGTGTACGTGTGTGTGTGTGTATGTATGTAATGTATGTATATACACATACACACACAAATATATATACATACATATATATATATATATGCTTGCAGGTGATTTTTTCAACAGTTGTCTCATATTATTTGAAACTCCATGAGAAAAATAACTTTGTTGTTATTGGAGATATTCCATCTGGGTAAGATTAAGATTTTAATACTGTATTAAAAATGTTAATTTAATTGTTTCAACATCAGAAATAATTACAATAAATAGAAATAATTTGATTAAGGAAAAAATATTTAGGTTTAGTTAACTCTAAATATTTCTGTCTTGTTACTCATTATCTGTAGTTAAATTATATCCTTTGGCATTGCTTGTTGGTCCTTTAGAAACCAGTTTATTATTTAGAAATCATTGTCCTCTTCATCATTGCTTTAACAACATCTACATGCCAAGCAAGGTAATATTTGCTCATGACCACACAAGTTTCTGCACAATATTGGAAATGGACGACACTGCTTATATCACCGAGACACTCATTTGCACAATGTCAAATCAAGTAAACACAAACATGCACACACTCACATGCATGATTACATACATACATACATACATACACACACACACACACACACACACACACACACACACACACATTCATACACATATTTTGTGAAGGGATAGAATATAATATTCAAACAGAAAAAAATGTGTGACTGTATGTACTCATTCATGCACATACTTGATAAATAGTACATTGAATGCCTTCCCACCACCAAAAAAAAGGAAACAATCATTATTCACAAATGGTTATCATCTGGTAGCATGCACCATGTTTTTGCTAACTATTTTTGGTATATATATAGTCACCAGCAAACACTGATATCCTTCTGGTAGATCTGCCTTTAACCCAGCAGAACATTCAAGATGTGACAGCTGGAGATAGGCTGAAGACTACACCAATTTCTGGCTAGTTGCCATTTGAGTTGACTGAAGCTATGGGAAATAAAGTATCCTGCTGAAGGACATAATACACTAACTAATTCAGGAACCGAACCCATGACCATGAGCCCAGCATTTTATTCATTATGCCATTTGCCTTCACTGCTCCAGAAAATGTGATAAATTCATCATCATCATCATCATCATCATCGTTTAACGTCCGCTTTCCATGCTAGCATGGGTTGGACGGTTCAAATTGATTATACAATTATAAAAATGGCCTTTACTGTTACACTACACCCTAGTACACTTTACTGTTACACTACATATTGTGGCCTTTACTGTTACACTGTAATCTCCTGTAGCCAAACTAATAAGAGTGGGGTTCAGACAGTACATCAGCCAAGGCCCTGAAAACCAAGGAGAAAAGGGGGGAAAAAACTGACAACCTTTTTGTATTTTGAAAGGTCCTTTCATTTCTCAGGCACCAAAAGAAATTTTAGGCTACCTTGAAAAATTTCTGCCTGTGTCCTGAATTGTCATATCATCTGCTTCTGTTATATTGAATGTCTCTACCATAAACACATTGGACTACATCTTAATTTTTGACTGATTCTTAAATCGTATTCCCCATAATTTCACTCCAATTTCCACTCACTTCAGTTACACCACACCACAGTATAGTTATCATAGTTACAGATAACTACTGTTTTTTTGCCACAACACCCTACACTTTTCTCACTTCAGAGACACTCAACACTACATCGGATGCTTACACTGCACACTGCCCTTGCTTAGTCGCATAACATTGAGCTACACACAACTTAAGCACATCATACTTTTCCCATTTCAGACACTCAAGGTGACACTCATCTCAGACACACTACACTATGTTTAATTCACTAAGTTCCCAACACCTCTGGATTTTTTTTTTAGTCTTATTCCTTCAGATGTTGGATGTTTGCTTTTAAATATTTATTATGACTACTAAGACCTACATCCAAAATTGGTTCCACCTTGACTCATACCCTAAAACCCTAATTATAACAGTGACTTCTGACCCAACAAATAGCCAAATATTTTCAAACTCTATCAGTTCTAATATTCCTTAAGCTGTTTGTTACTATACTTCTATTGAAATACACTACTTCATTTCATGTTTTGAAAATAATGAATTTAATAAAAAAATTCATTATTAAGCAGGTGTTTGCAACATATATTAATATAAAATTTTGATAGGTTTTAATTTATATTACTTTAAAGAAGGAAATTTGCACCAAGGTCAGTCTCTTGTGGGTTGGTATCAAAAGGGTGGACATGTATTTACTGTTATGTTACCTATTTTTAGTTAAAACTCTATAAAATTTCCTATCTTTTTGATAGATTTTTGTTTCTCCATTTCCTTTGTCTTCCAGGTTGCCTATGCCAGTTCTGCCTGACATCTCTTACGCTGCAGATTACATTTCTCAGAGTATCATAATTGGTCTTGTAGCCTTTGCTCAGTCAATATCTGTTGCTGTTATAATTGCACGGAAAGAAGGCTATGACATAAATGCTAATAAGGTAAGCTTTTTTCCAATCAGACATCATCTGTGTTACAGGTGGTGTATTAATGGTGAAGCACACCAATTGCATTTAAAATATGAATGCTGCTTAGCCCAACTAACTAGGGAGAGTCAGTCTAGACGAGATGCAGTTTGACTTTGTGCCAGGGAAAAGCACCACTGATGCTATATTTCTGGGAAGACAGATGCAGGAGAAATACCTAGCCAAAGATAAACCTCTGTACCTGGCTTTTGTTGACATGGAGAAAGACTTTGACAGGGTGCCCCGATCCTTTATCTGGTGGTCAAATCAGAAACTAGGGATAGATGAGTGGTTAATGAGAGCTGTACAAGCCATATATAGGGATGCTGTCAGTAAGGTGAGGGTTGGCAATGAAGAATTCCGGTTAGGAGTAGGAGTCCACAAAGGATCAGTCATATCCCCCTCTTATTCATCAAAGTCCTCCAAGCAATAACAGGAATTCAAGACTGGATGCCCCTGGGAGTTTCTCTATGCTGATAACCTTACTCTAATAGCTGAGTCACTATCAGAACTAAAGGAGAAGTTTCAGGTGTGGAAGCAAGATCTAGAATCAAAGGACCTTAGAGCCAACCTAGCCAAAACCAAAATCTTAATAAGTAGGAAGGCAGACAAACCACAAATCTCTTCAGGTAGATGGCCCTGCTCAACCTGTAGAAAAGGCGCAGGTAGAAACTCTATAAGATGTACCTGGTCTATGCTATGGACACATAAGAGGTGCAGCAATATAAAAGGAAGGCTAACTGGGAAGTAAAGAGAGACTGCATGATACATGTGTGCAAACAGCCATGCTACATGGCAGTGAAACATGGGCTGTGACTGCTGAGGACATGCGTAAACTTGCAAGGAATGAAGCTAGTGTGCTCCACTGGATGTGTAATGCCAGTGTGCGTACACAACAGAGTGTAAGCGCCCTGAGAGAAGCATCAGATGTGGTGTGCAAGAGAGACGACTGTGCTGGTATGGTCATGTGTTGTGTATAGATGATGACAGCTGTATGAAAAAGTGTCACACCCTAGCAGTAGAGGGAACCTGTGGAAGAGGAAGACCTGGGATAAGGTGCTGAAGCTTGACCTTTGAAAGTTGGGCTTCACCAAGGCAACGACAACTGACCAAGACCTTTGAAGATATGCTGTGCTTGAGAAGACCTGGCAAGCCAAGTGAGACTGTAAGCGTGGCCTATGCCAGTGCAACACAACCAGCCCATTTAAGAGTACCCTTCAATCATTGGACAATAAACTGCACTTGCAAAGACCTGTTGAAGCAAGTGAAGTCGTTGTCATGGCTAATGACAGTACCACTTAATTGGCACATAAAAAGCACCATTTGAGAATGGTAGATGCCAGTGCTACCTGACTGGTCCTGTGCCAGTGGCACATAAAAGACACCACTTGAGTGTGATCATTGCCAGTACCACCTGACTGGCCCCTGTGCCAGTGGCACATTAAAAGCACCATTCAAACGTGGCCGATGCCAATATTGCCTTATGCTGGTGACACATAAAAGCACCCACTGCACTCTCGGAGTGGTTGGTGTTAGGAAGGACATCCAGCTGTAGAAACATTGCCAGATTGGATTGGAGCCCGGTGCAGCCTTCTGGCTCGCCAACCCTCAGTCAAACTGTCCAACCCATGCCAGCATGGAAAACAGATGTTAAACGATGACAATGATGATGATGATTTAAATGTATCCAATGATTAGTCCACTGGTTAGTTAGTGTTAGGAAGGGCATCCAGCCATAAAAACTGCCAAAACAGACACAGAAGTTTAGTGCAGTCTTCTGCCTAGCCACTTCCTGTCAAACCATCCAACCCATGCCAGCAGATGTTAAACAATGATGATGGTGATGAATCTGAAATCCATTAATTTGGGACCCATTCAGCCAAGAGATCACTGTATTTCATGGCTGGAGTTTGTTGCACATGGCATTCTACATTATATTATTCATCATCATCCTCATCAGCAGCAGCAACAACAACAACAGCAACATCATCATCATTTAATATCCATGTTCCATGTGAGCATAGGCTAGATAGTTCAACTGGATCTGATAAGCTAGAGGACTGCACTGAGCTCCAATGTATGCTTTGACAGTGTTTTCTATAGCTGGATGCCCTCCCTAATACCAGCTACTTTACAGAGTGTGCTGGTGCTTTTTCATGGCACAAGTACCAGTAACTCATAAGACAAAAAGCCACTAGACAAAGTGGAGGTGTAGTATTGAGTGAGGTGACTCTATGTCAAGTCTTGAGAGGTTAAAGTAGGATAAAGTGACAGGAACAGGTGTCTTGCTGTAGAGGAGAGACATGACTATTCCAGCTTATGTCTGTCTGTCTCTCTCTCCACCTCTTTCTCTGACACATATATACACTATTAATATATTTGTCTATAACTTCATACTTAATTGTGACATCATTATTAAAAGTTAAATATAGACTGTTGAGGACAACAGCAAATCTCAATTATTTAAACTGAGAAACTGATTTGCCCTTGGTAAAAATGTGAGTATAACATGAGCTAATAAGGGAAGCATCTTTGCAGTCAATAAACCTTTTATCAATAGCAGTGAAATCTCACTTGGATTACACTCCAGTCTCTTATAAAAAGGACAGTGGGTAATGTAGCTTAAGATGCATTATATTTGAATATAATATGAAGTGGTCATTACACATTTAATCACAAGCCTGTTAGATCAATAAAGGCTAATGAGAAGTTAAACAACAAGGAAGGCCACATTAAATAATGCATTCCTAGATATACTATAAATAAGAGATGAGATGGTCACTTTGATCATAGGTCTATTGGCTCGATCAGGACTGATGTTGAGCTAAACAATAACAAAGCAGGGTATATTAAATGACAAAGTCCAAGGGATACTATCTGAATAATATACGAAGTGGTCATGATTGGAATACCATTGCTCATTGGTTTGTTAGATTAATTGATGTTAGTATTGAGCTAATCAACAACAAAAACAAAAATATAAATTCAATAATATCATCATCATCATCATCAGTGTTTAACATCTGCTTTCTATGCTGGCATGGATTAGACGGTTTGACATGGAGCTGGCAATCTGGAAGCTGTCCTAGCTCCAATTGTCTGTGGTAGCATGGTTTCTACAGCTGGATGCCCTTCTTAACACCAACCACTTAGCAATGTGTTCTGGATACTTTGTACATGACACTGGCATGGGTGCATTATACAACACCAGCTTTTATGTGGAAATAGCCACATAGTCCAATATATGCTTTTTTTTTGCCATGCATCTGTGTAAAAGATGTGATGGTCAATGCTGGAACACTTTAATCATAGGTCTGCTCAATCAGGACTGACTTGGAGCCAAGGGCCAAACATCAATAACATGTAAACATTACAATCTTCTATTTCTTCTGTTTATGCAAAATATCAGGCTTCTCATAATAATAATAAATGCCCTAATGTAGTACCAGGCAATGGCTCTCATGGCTTCTGATCTTAACTGGTTGGAAGTGTTATCATGTACATTGTTTTGTCTTGGCATAAAAGATGGGCTACAGCAAATATTCTGCTCAATACCACAGATTTACTTGTCAGTTGTTTGACCTTAACCAGTTGAGCATGTCCCTTAGTGGCTGATGATATGTACATCTCTGATCATGAGTAGAAGTAGCCATATGTTGAAAGGGATTCTTTGGGGTTTGAATAATTCACCTCTGGAAACATGGGCATTTCGTTCAACATCCTTAAACAACCTTTATTCAGGGACCTTTTGAGTGGGATGGGTTACTCGACCAGAAGAAAATTCCAACTGGGCCCCACCTGCAAGGTCATGTGTTGTTTATCTTGATATGAGATCACCATGTCGCGCACATATGGTTGTGACACATGTGCCTAGTGTACCCTTATCAGACGGGTAGTCATGATGGGTATACTGGGCTTCATATATTTTACCCCAGTGTCACTTTGATGGCATGCACTGCTCTCTCACTCAATAATAATAAAATAATAGTAATGATAATAATAATAATAATCCTTCTATACATAATAATAATCTTTCTACTATAAGCACAAAGCCTGAAATTTGGGGGAAGAGGACTAGTTGAATACATTGACCCCAGTGTTTTACTGGTGCTTAATATATTGACGTCAAATGGATGAAAGGCATAGTTGGTCTCAGCGGTATCTGAATTCAAATAATAATAATAATAATAATAATAATAATAATAATAAGGCAAAAGAATTTGACAAGCTCACAAAATATAAAGACCTGCTAGCGAAAGAATTTGACAAGCTCAGAAAGTATAAAGACCCGCTCAATGAAATTGAGAAAATGTGGCATCTCAAGGCAGTTACAATACCAGTGATCGTAGGAGCACTAGGAATGATCAAGAAGGGAACCGGAAATTATATGAGAATGATCCCTGGCTTACCATCCCTGCAAGAAGTGCAAAAGATTGTCTTAACTGGTACATCACACGTATTGAGAAGAGCATTGTTGATGTGAGAACTATTACTACCCATGTATTTTAATTTATCTTTATTTCTATCAAAAAAAAAAAATGAACGAACTAGTGAGTTTAGTTTAATGGCCTACCAATGTATACTATGAGTTTCTTTGCCCTAGGAGTCGGGAAAACACTCGGCAAGAAATGGAAGCAAATTTGAAAGAAGAAGAAAAACCCATAAATAATAATAATAATAATAATGATAATAATAAATAATAATAATAATAATCCTTTCAACTATAAACACAAGGCCTGAAATTTTGGGGAAAGGAAGCTAGTTGATTACATCAATCCCGTTGATCAACTTGTACTTATTTCATTGATTCTGAAAGGATGAAAGTCAAAGCTGACCTTGGTGGAATTTGAACTCAGAACATAAAGACAAACGATATACAACTAAGTATTTTATCCCACATGCTAATGATTCTGCCTGCTTGCTACCCTAATAATAATGATAATAATAAAGACAATAATGATCCGAGTTAAATGCACATAATAAGGCGTTAGCTATAAATTCCTTAGCAGTTCCAGTTGTTATTTACAGTTTCAATGTGTTGGACTAGAATATGAATGAAATAAGGAAGATTGACAGGAAAATCCATAAGCTACTGACTTGCAATAAGATGCATTACTCAGAGGCAGATGCAGATCATCTTTACCTTCCCAGAATCCAAAGACGTTGAGGCTTGATCGAATTTTAAATCTCTTACCAAACCACCACTATTGGACAGGCCAAATATCTTGAAACATTTATCAACTGGATGCTAAAACTCGTTAAAAACTACAAGAAACATAAGAAGCTTCATTCTGTCATGAAGGAGAGCAAAAAATTTATTGAGTTCATGCATAATGTCCAGATTGAACAACAGGCAAAGTAAAATGCATTTGAAAAAGACCTCTGCATGGCAAATATGTGGCCCATAGCAAACAAGCCGATGTAGACCAAAAGCACACCCACTAGTGGCTATGGAGCTCAAGGATAAAGGCAGAGGACATAGGCTTTATCTTAGCTGCTCATGATCAGAGATAATTGATGTGGAACTACCAAGCCAACATGATGAAAAATGGAGTAGATCCAAAGTCCTGATACCTTTAAGACGAAATTGAAACAGTAGACTATCCAATCTCTGGGTATAAGGTTTTAGCACCAGGAGAGTATAAATCCAGACACAACATAGTTGGCCAATATCTACACAGGGTAATATGTTGGCATTATAAAATTAAAATTATTGACAAATAGTACAAGCACCATCCTGAGGCTGTAACTGAGGGAGAAAATGTAATGATTCTTTGGGACTTTCCAGTACATATAGATCAGACCATTAAAGATAATAAACCAGATATTGTAGTGAAAGACCAAAACAAAATCTGTTTATTGCTTGATATGAGCATACCTTGTGATCATAATATCTCTGCAAAAGAATTTGATAAGCTCAGAAAATATAAAGATCTGATTGAAATAAAAATAATGTGGCATCTCAAGACAGTTACAATATCAGTGATTGTAGGAGTAATTGGAATGATCAAAAAGAGAACTGAAAATTATTTGAGGATGATTCCTGGCTCACCATCCATGCAAGAAGTGCAAAAATTTGTCTTAATTGGTACATCACACATATTGAGAAGTGCATTGTTGCTGTGAATTTTCTTTTTCCCCGTATTTTCTTTGTTTTCTTTTTCATTTCTTTTCCTTCTTTCCTCTTTCTTTCTATCACATGACTTTGTAAATAAACAATCTGGTGTGTTTATTTTAATGGCCTACCAATGTATACAGTGAGTTTCTTTGCCCCAGATATTGGGAAGAAGAAGATATATTTACCAGTTTTATACCTGAAGTTTATTGTCTTTTTTTTTGCAGGAGTTAATTGCATATGGGGCTGTCAACATCATATGTCCTATATTTAATTGCTTCACTGCAGCTGGTGCACTTTCCCGTACAACTGTACAGTTTTCCAGTGGGGGTAAGTCTCAGGTAAGTAGACATTACTTTCATTCTTGCAATAATAAGAAACATAACAAAGCAACATATAGCTGTCGCGCCTTAGAATTGACAAGGTCACATCAGTGATGGAAATATCCTATTGGATATAAGTTTCTTTTATTTGCTGAGTCTAGTGGAAGGGACAGTGCCCATGGATTTTTTACAAACTCTCCTTGATCATTGAGATTGATGCCATTAATGTTCCTCTTGAACATTTGTAGGTCAATACCTGTGATAAAGATATGAGCTGGGAGAGAATTTCAATGGAAAACATCCTGCAGAACAAAGACAAGCATGGTGTTTAGTACAGGGTTGAAGATGGTGACACATCAAGGATATAAGAAGAGGAGAAATGAATGGGTCAGGAATACCTAAATGCTGGTGACCTTAGTCCATCCAGCTCTGAGGAGCAGAGTTATAGTAGTGGCAGGAAAATCAGAGGGAGGAGACAGCATGCTTGTGAATCAGAAGCTGGGGCATGTTTGTGAGTGACTTTATATCTATCACTCCAGTGGCCTTTTTCTGGATGTGGTGTAGGATGTCTGTGTGTGTGTGTTCAACAACGGCATTGTTCCAGACATGAGAGTATTACTTCTCAATGAAAGGTACCTACTGACAGATGTCTAATGAAGTTCTGAGGTAAAGTTGTATTATGAGAGATATCTGATCATTGCTTTTTTTAATGACAGATGTCTTATGGAAGGTGTTTAATGAGAGATGTCTGTTGATAGCTGTTTTATAAGAGATGTCTGGTGAAAGCTGTTACATAAGGACAGATGTCTAATGACATTTGATAAAATGACAGCTGTCTAACGATGTTTGATAGAATGACAGATATCTAAAGAATGACAGATGACTAAAGAAGTTTTATAAAATGATTTCTATCTGATTCCTATTGTAAATGCATAAATATATTCAAATTAAAAATGTTCAAAGAACATTCTTAATCTGTTCATTAATTCATTGTTAATTATCTCATGAAACCAAGGAATTCCAGAATACTTCATACAAATAAATGTTATAATAATTAGCTGAGAATATCGTTGAAATTTCATGGGTTCTGTTTGGTTTGTTATTATCTATGATTCTCTCACTAAGATCTTTTAAGTTAAGCATTATCAATTTCTTTTGCTTGAACTGTCTAATTATGTCATGAGATAGTGCTGATATACACACTGACACTCTATACCACATTCAAAAATGTTATTCAGCTGATTATCAAAGACTCACTAACCAACACACTATAGCCATAAACCCACAGAGAAGCAGTTTCTTCATTCTGTCCCTTCTACTCTGCTATAATGGCTTCTACTTTTCTGAACTTAAGGTTATGTACCAACTTCACACTAGCTCACTCAGTGCACAACTCTTTTTCTGTGTCTCACTTCACAAATTCTACACAAAAAAATTTTGCCCATTCCTTCCTTGTCAAAGCTTCCAATTTTCTGGAATTTTCTTCTTATGCTTATTTTACATATACACATTAACTATCTGATATTCAACCTGAATATCAACCATATTACTCTCCAAAATCTAACTGCAGAAGTTATGGACATCCTCCTTCAACTAAATGACAAATAAAAACAAAATATGTTCACATTTTAGAAGTTAGAAATAGGAAGGACATCTGGAAGTAAATTACATTGCCTCAGTAATATACAAATGTCTAAATTTGTTTAAAAAGAAACAAACAAAGAATACAATTCATCCATGCAAGAACGGGAAAATGAATGTAAAACAGTAATATATAAAATCCTCTTCTAAGATGCATCGTTTCTTTGTAGATACATGGTTCAAAAGTCAAGTTAAACTTTTACAAAAGTTAGGGTTAATATGAAGATGTTTGTGAAAAGTAGATTTCACAACAAATTGAATTTTCTCATTTCCAGATTGCCAGTCTGTTTGGAAGTTTTTTTGTCTTGCTCATGATTCTAGCTGCTGGACCCCTTCTGAGGCCTCTTCCAAATGTAAGTTTTACAGTTATTTTTCTCCCAAAACTTGTTCTTTTCTGGACCCTTCTCTCTCACTTTAACCCCTCATCCCATAGTATAAATTTGCCCTCATCTCTACTGTCATTCTGCTCAGTCAAAAGAGATCCTAGTTTTGCAGACTGCATGGGATTCTCACTAATGCTGGTACCGCAAAGAATGTATCCAGTATATTATGTAAGAGATTAACATTAGGAAGAGCCTCCAGCTATAGAAACCACACCAGATTAGACATTGGAGCACGATGCACTTCTTGAATTCATTGAATCCTCTCAAACTGTCTAGCCCATGCTAGCATAGAACATGGACGTTAAATGGTAGTGGTGGTGGTGGTGGTGGAGCAGCAGTGGTGATGGCAACGACAATGATGATGATGATTTCTCCATGTAAGGTGGCAGATAAGCAGAAACATTAGAATCTACTTTGTGGTATTTATCCTTGCATCTTACATTATGAGTTCAAATTCCATCAGTCATCTGTGCTGTTCATTCTTCTGAGATCAATGAATATAATTACCGGCCCAGGGAGGTTGAATGGTCTAAATGTTAGAACACTGGAAAAGACACCTTGTGGCATTTGTTCTGGCTCTTTGTATTCCAAGTTCAAATCTTGTGGCTTTTTTGAGTGGCAGACTTAATCCATCACCTTGATTAACCCCACCACCTGACTTCTTGGATACCTTTAACAGAAGAATCCATTCTGCTGCAAGCATTCAGGCCAGGTCTCCAGTTTGATGATACCTTTGTCCTTCACCCAATCAGTTTTTTAGGCTTTGTAAAGTGGGTCATGAGCACCGCTGGAAAAAATATCTGTGATCAAATTATTTTAAATTGCTTTGTGGAACCTTGGGCAACTATCTTCTACTTTAGCCTCAGGCTGGCCAAAGCTTTGTGAGTGGATTTGGTAACCAAAAATTGAAAGAGTTCAACAAGCGCAGGCATGGCTGTGTGGTAAGTAGCTTGCTTCCCAATCACATGGTTCTAGGTTCAGCCCCACTGTGTGGCATCTTGAGCAAGTGTCTTCCACTATATCCTCAAGCTGACCAAAGCCTTGTGAGTGAATTTGGTAGATGGAAATTGAAAGAGGCACATCATATGTGTGTGTGTCTTTGTGTCTGTGTTTGTTCCCACCACCATTGTTTGACAACCAGTGTGTTTACATCCCCATAACTTAGCAGTTCAGCAAAACAGCTGGTGGAATAAGTAACAGGTTTACAAAGAATAAGTTCCGGGGTTGATTTCTTTGACTAAAAGGTGGTACTCCAGCATGGCCAGTCAAATAACTGAAACAAGTAAAAGAATAAAAGAATGTATGTCATCATTATCATCATTTAATGTCCATTGTCCATGCTGGCATGAGTTGGACAGTTTGATAGCTGGCATGCTGGAAGGCTATGCCAGGCTCCAGTCTGATTTGGTATGGTTTTCTATGGCTGGATGCCCTTCCTAATGCCAACCACTCCAAGAGTGTAATAAGTGCCATTTGCATGACACTGATATCTGCTATGACTGCGATTTTGCTGGGTTTGATGGGTCTTCTTCTCAAGCACTACATAATGCCAAAAGTCTTGGTCATTGCCTCCATGAGGCCCAATGCTTGAAAGGAACTCAGCCACCTTGCTTCTGTGAGATGTGTGTGTGAACATATATATATATATATAGAAGAATACAAAAAATGGAACAAGAACACAAGAGGTGACAACAAAACATCCAGACAGTTAGATGATACAAAAAAGAGACAAGAATAACAAGGACGGGTCACTCAGAGTTTTCTATCTTCAGTCAAGTTCTGGATCTTCTCAGCAGTTTTGGCTTGTTATACTTGAGACTGCTCCAATCTTGCCAGCCCAAGAAAAATCTAAGCTAAGAGCACTATATTCTTTGGAAGAAAGCAACAAAGGTATACAAAAACAAGGACGAAAAAATGGAGAACTGGTACACAAATACAAATGCAAATATATATACGCAATTATGGAATTTCACCTGTCCTTTTGAACCAAGGCCTGAAGAGACTTGTATACATAGATATGAATTGTTTATAAATTAAATAATGTATATAAGTTTAAACAAATTGTTGGCTTTATTTGTTTTTTAAATTGGTTATCTTATATTATATTAAAATGTAATATATTGTTAGATTGTCAATTGTATTTCTCTATTTAATTTATTTGTGTGTGTGTGTGTGTGTATATACATATATATATAAATGCATATCCATGCCAGTGTCATTGATTTACTCTCCACTGTGAAAGGATAGCCAGGCTTCTTGATATGTTATGCAATCTTTATAAACAAAAGATTTATTAAAATGGTATCATTTTTATTTCCAGTTACTTTCATAAAATATTGCCAAGATGTCTGTTGTTTGATAAACTAAGAGATTATTACCCCACTTGGAAACAAGTAGGAGTTGGCAGCTGTTGAAAAACACTGTCTTAATGCACCCTTGTCTGACCCATGCAAGCAAATGGTTAAAATATTGATGATATTACTTTTAATTAATATCTTTGCTATAAACTTATTGCAACCATCTTTTTTCTCTTCAAAGTGTGTCCTGTCCGCTATCATCCTGGTATCCCTGAAGTCAATGTTGAAAGAGATCTGTACATTAAAACGATTATGGCGTGTCAGCCCCTGTGACTGTGTAAGTGTTTCTTATATCTGCCTTCTAGATCAAAGTAATTGATTTACAAAATAGCAGTGGAATTCATTCATTTAGACACATGCCTGACCTGCTAGAAATAGCGATCAGTGTTCCCTCAAATCGCACACCTAAATAGGAAGAACACATTGAACAGTGTGGTCCTAGATAAGACACAATGTAGTTGTGAAAATGAAAAAATGGGTTGGTCATGGTTGGAATGCCTTTGTTCAAAGGCTTGTTCATAAAGGTTGATCTAAAGCTAAACAACACCTGCAACAACCAAAAATTCACTGACTTACCCCACATACCCTGACTTGCCTCATATTCACAAATACCCTAATTTACCCCATATTCACTGACTTATCCTACATACTCCTATTACCACACATTCACTGGTTATACCTTGCATACACTAACTTACCTTCACATACACAGACTTGCCTGTATGATACAATGGGTTATGGCTGTGCTTCTCAAACTGACCAATACCTTGCCCAATACTATTACCATCAAAATATTATAGAAATTAACCCCATCCACCCACACATTCACACTTTTATATTTAGGAGAAGACAAAATAGAGTTTGCATCCAAATAACCCCGTTTTATTAAACATGGCAATTTGTCCATCTTTTTTTTTTGTCAATCCTCACCCTACCCCCAACATCACACCACTCCTGTGAGAAACACTGGGTTTTGTATGGGACTTATTTTTTATGAAATATGGACACCAAGTTCATGTCAACTGTAATTCATTCCGATTCCAATTTGATGTAACTAAGCTAGTTAGATATTTTACTGTATCTAGAGCCACCTTGTCAGCACTATCAATCCCTGGGGCAAAGTAATGCCCTGGAGTTTGTAGCATTATCTGTTGACTGCAAGCCACAGCATACAGAGACAAGCATGGGAATGTTTGTCTATGCTTGTCTAGACTCATGGAAAAACAGGCATTGAATTGGTGTTGATGATGATGATGATTGTTTCTAAGACTACATTGTCCAATGAACCCTTCTTTTTTAAAGATAAGGGATAATTTGAGGAGAGATTTAGTAGCTATTTGTAACAAAATATGTTCCTTATGAAAGTTCCTTTGTTTGCTGATGGTTGTTGTTACTGTGTTTGAGTAATCATTATCATCTTTCATCAAGCTTTACAAGTTTACCAGAAGAGTGGGTACTCAGAGAGATAGAGAGAGAGAGAGAGAGAGAGAGAGAGAGTGAGAGAGAGAGAAATGGCAAAGGAGGAAAGGAGAGAGTGAGAGAAAAATGAAAGTAAAATTTGGGGAGAAAAGGACAGAGAAAGATAGGACAACAACTAACCAATCTTATTTATTGTTATGATTTTTGTGATATCTGACCATCATTAAACCTTTTCAATTTCTAGTGAGCATATTTCATTATTTTAATGTCATGGACACTATTTCTCATATTGTGAAATACATAAAAATAATTTATTTACTTTGGGTTTAATCTGGTTGAAAGGATTGGGTTGCTTTGTTATTTATTCTTTTGTTATTGTATTTGTTTTAATTAATTTCAGCCTTTTTATTTCAGTTATATATTGAAAATAATGAATAAAATAAAATTATTTTGTCAGGATTAAGCTGCTGTTTGAAACATAAATCAATGTGAAGCTTTAACGGTGAGGTCTCCAGAAGGTTTTGTCATCTCAGTCATCAAAATATTCCTGTTTTTTCATTGCAGTTTATATGGATTGGTACATTTCTAGCAATTATTCTCACCACCATAGAATTAGGTTTAATTATTGGTATTGGAATTGGAGCTGCTACTGTTCTCATCCGAACACAAATGTGAGCAAAGTTTTCTCTCTTAGTCTCCACCACTTGTTCTTTCTCTAGCTGACTTTTATATAACTTGTCATGATAAATAGAGCAAATGTACCAAATGTGATATTTAATTTTTGTTGGTCAAATTCTTTCTTTCTTTCTTTTTCTCTTTGGTATAACTTAGTTAACCCATTCAAACTGACACTTAATTTATAAGGGTTTAAGACAAATACTTGATACAAATTGTGCTTTGTGTATGATCTGTATCAAAGAATGAAACATGTTCTTCAGACATATGCAGTCTGTATCATGGGAGATCAAAGGCAGTCATGACTGAATGTGTGTTGTGAACTGTATAAACAGCTGGAAATTCCAAAGGTTATCACTTGTGAAAAAAAGTTGGTGCTATGGAATTTGCAGATATGAAAGAAGTGAAGAAAAAAACAATGGAGTCGTTAAATGCAAGAGTTCCAGCACTGCTTCAGATAGTGGAAAATGCATCTAGACTGATGCATTGCTTCAAATGGAGAATACTTAGAAGGCAATAAAAATGTAAACATGTAAAACTAAGTGAATAAAATAATATTGTAAAATTCCAGTTCCTTTGGGGTACCAACTCATACATATACATATATATTTATGAAAAGTTGAACCTAAGAAGCATCAGATGTAGTGTGCAAGAGAGACGACTGCACAGGTATGGTCATGTGGAAAGAATGGATGAGGATAGCTGTGTGAAAAAGTGCCACACCCTAGCGGTTGAGGGAACCTGTGGAAGAGGTAGACCCAGGAAGACCTGGGATGAAGTGGTGAAGCATGACCTTCAAACATTAGGCCCCACTGAGACAATGACTAGTGACCAAGACTTTTGGAAATATGCTGTGCTTGAGAAGACCTGGGAAGCCAAATGAGACCATAACCTCATGGCCTATGCCAGGGGTGTAACCAGCCCACTTATGCATACCTTTCCTTCATTGGACACTAAACTCTGCTTGCAAAGACCTGCTGGGGCAAGTGAAATCGAAATCAAATTCGATGACTGGCATCCATGCTAGTGGAGCACTAAGAGCACCATCCGAGTGTGATCGTTACCAGAGCAGCTAACTGGCTTCCATGCCAGTGACACGTGAAGAGCACCATTCGAGCGTGATTGTTACCAGCATCGCCTTACTGGCACTTGTGCTGGTGGCACATGAAAAAACATTCGAGCAAGGTCATTGCTAGTGCTGCTGGACTGGCTCCTGTACAGGTGGCATGTAAAAAACCCCATTTAAGTGTGGTGTTTGCCAGTACTGCCTGACTAGCCCTCGTGCCAGTGACACATAAAAGCACCCACTACACTCTTGGAGTGGTTGGCGTTAGGAAGGGCATCCAGCTGTAGAAACTCTGCCAGATCAAGATTGGAGCCTGGTTCAGCCATCTGGTTCGCCAGTCTTCAGTCAAATCGTCCAACCCATGTTAGCATGGAAAGCGGACGTTAAATGATGATGATGATGATGATACACACACACACACACACATTTTTATACTTCTATGTGCATGTATATGTGTGTGCATGGACAGACAACTATAAAAGTTGTAAGATATAAGTGGTCTCTCCCAGATTTTTCAATGTGGTATACCTCAGCCAACATTATACCATTATACTTTATACCCTTCCAAATTATTAAGGGCAAATTGAATCACCTTTTAATATTAGTTTTAAAATGTTAAAAAAAGAAACTTTTCAATATAAGATTTTATCTGGTACACCTTAAATGTTGTCATTATTCTTGCTAATTCACCAGGTGAGTATAATTGTTGTATCGTATAATTGAAACAACTACTTCTGAAGGTAGCCATGATTATCTAAATTTATTTTATAGCACGCTGTCTTTAGATTTAAGATTTAAAGCATCAAGTCTTCATTTTGAAGAGGTTAAATAATAAAAAGCTTAGCTCTCATTTACATTGTACTGGATTTTTGCTAATTGTTTTTTTAATACCTATGTAGTCACAAGCATAGACACACTCCCAACACTCCTACTCTTAACCAAGTACAAACATCAAAGGTTAGACAGCAAGAGAGTGAGGTGAGGAGAGCTGCACCAGCAATTAGGCTGGTACTCACAGCTGTATAGCTTGGAGCATATGAAATAAAGTACCTTGCTCAAGAATACAATGTGTCAGCTGACCCACGAATCAAGCCTATGACCTCATCATATGGAGCCTAGTACCCAAACCACTAGAAGATATACTTTCACTGATAAAAACTTTACTGATAGAGATTTAGCTGCTATATTGGTTAAACTGAGTGACTTTAGAGAATTTCCTTCCATAATTCAACTTGTGCATGATATTGTGTTATTAACATTAATGTGGCTCACCTCAACTATCACAAGTAAAGTGTATGTTGGTAGGATGGCCCTATTTTATCAAATTTATAATAACTCATGTAAAGTTTTATTTATTTATTCAAACCCACAATTAATGTAGTCCCACAATAAAGCATTTTCCCAGTAAAGCCATAATCACAAGAAGTCCTTAACCATCAAAAGCCTTATTTAACTAAATAACCAAGTTTCTCCTATGTCAAACTAGTAACCATGTAGCATCAATCGTATAACCATTGAACTGAGTCGCATGATATACTAAACATCAACAAACATACAATACTACTATATGAAAGTTTAAATCTTATAATGGTCAAGGGTTACATTTGATTGTAAATTAATGCTTATGGAATCTAGATTGGTTATACCATTGAGATGATGTTTCCTGACCATTATCTTGAGGCATTGTTATCATAATTGGTACTTACCTTGTTTGAGGCTTCTACCTCTTTTAATGAATATTTGAAGTTTGTAAGCTGTACTGCACTTTCAAGCTTGCCACTATAAGGATATTTTGAACTGTAAGGACATTTTGAACATTCTCAAAGTTCAAACTTGGCAAGGAACAAATGATTAATTCTTATATTACCATATTTCTGTTGAAATTTACTGCCTTTGTCTCAATTAATTTTGAAAGTGGTGTTTGAAACATAAATTAGCATGAAATTTCAATAGAAGATTTTTAATTTGCATCACTTTAAAATGGAAACCATTTTAGGCAGTTTGCTATCAAAATAGCTTAAATCAAACCCAATTACTTAGCTGGTTCTTACTTATTTTATTGACCTAGGTGAGGTGTGAACTCAGAATATGAAGATATGCAAATATTGTAATGCAACTAACACCTCCTGCACCACTTCTAAATGTATTTTTACTGCTTTGAGCCTTTTCTTCTATGTATGTGCCATTGCAACAGGTGAAGTTGTGATGTTCTGCAATATAGTTGTGGAATCCAATCTTTGTTGTCATTACAATGAGTCAGATAAAGTAGATTATTGAAGTAAAATAAGGAACTCCATCAGAAAAACATTTAGTGAAGGAAAAGAAGCCATTGTCACATGTTATCTTTTACCTCTAGAAACCTTAAATGAACTGATTAGTCAAGTTTTTCTGACAAGGAACTGGTAACCTATGTTAAATAGCACATGCAACATGACCATTGGATTAAGTCACATGATAGAACTAGTATGCAAATGGGCACTGCTATGATAATATGAACTGCATAATAGTGAGAGTGACAGAGGAATGATGTACCTTGCCTAAGGGAACAATGTTATGTTAGGAACAGGATTTAGATTAAGTTGGTGTTTTTGATATTATAGAACTTTTCTTTTTGTTTTAATACTTTAGGGTGCGACCTATCAAATTAGGTACAATTGAGAGGACTGAAATATTTCGAGATAGAACCAAGTACCAAGTGGTATGTATATATTATCCTCATCATCATCATCATCATCATCGTTTAACGTCTGCTTTCCAAGCTGGCATGGGTTGGACGGTTCAACTGGGGTCTGGGAAGCCAGAAGGGTGCACCAGGCCCAGTCTGATCTGGCAGTGTTTCTACAGCTGGATGCCCTTCCTAATGCCAACCACTCCGTGAGTGTAGTGGGTGCTTTTTACGTGCCACCGGCACAGGTGCCTGACAAGGCTGGCAAACGGCCACGGTCGGATGGTGCTTTTTACATGCCACCGGCATGGGGACCAGACGAAACTGGCAATGGCCACGGTCGGATGGTGCTTTTTACGTGCCACCGGCATGGGGACCAGACAAAGCTGGCAATGGCCACGGTCGGATGGTGCTTTACATTAATCAGAACTTCTAAATGGAAGCTTCTTGTTGTCATTGTTTCTCTTGTTTCCTGTTTAAAGTCATCAACATCATCATTAATGGTTCAATATATTATTTATAAACTATATTATTACTTATGTCTTACCTGTCATAGGATGGATAACTTTATAAGTATAATTTTGCCACCATGGGTAATATCAGAAAATATGACATACATTCAATAGTTATAATTTAGCTTTTAATAAGTTTCTCGGTGCTCACACAAGAAGATGAAATCTTTATATATAAAAGAGAGGTTGTGTGCTGTCTGTCTCCTACGATTTAGATTCCTAACTACTCCCACAGTTTGCGGTGCAGTTTAACCAAAACCGGGTATCTTATAGTCGTGATTCATATCGAGCCCTTCTGGGTATTAGCGCGTGTCTACGATGAGTCTACGATTTAAAAAAAAATTTACCATCAATTTTCCCCATTTTTAATGCATTTTTGGCATATATAAGGGAAGTAACTCTCTAAAAATTTATTATTAAATCTCAGAACGTAAAAAGCTACAGTAACACCCCCCCCTTTGTGGTTAGCCATATTGAGATGGCTATTATACTTTACATCTCTAAAAATGCTTATATAGTTATTTCCCTTACAAACCCGAGCAACGCCGGGCGATACTGCTAGTAAATATTAATTTTCAAAGCAAAAATATTTATTACCTTAAAATAAAATTAAATATAACAAAGTAAGAAAAAAATTGAAAACAAAAATTACTATCCAAGTTGGAAGTTTACACATATGCTCCCCTGCCCCCCCCCTTCTGTCTAAATATATACATATTCCCTCTTCTCCTCCTTAGCCTGTCTCTACAATTCTTTCTCTCTCACTATGTGTATGTGTGTGCATGTGTATATATGTGAGTGTTTGTGTGTGTGTGTGTGTGTGTGTGTGTGGTAGCATTCATTTATTCATTGTCTGCCACCAAGCTTAGGATATTCACTCATCTTGCACCTCTTATGTTAACTCTCTCTCTCTCTTTCTCTATATGATGATAAAAATAAACTAGGCAACATTTATATCAGCTGTTGTTATATAAAGATTATTATAGGCTCATGTAAGTTATTTAAGTAGTTAATACATCATCAGATGAGAGAACTTCAATGTAATTCAATTGACCAGAAATGAAATTATACACTAAAAACAAATATCTAGTCTGCCATTTGACAATATAACTTCAAAATTACAAGAATTTGAGTTTAGATCTCTTTCTGGGTTCCCTGTCCAACGATGTTAAAAAATAACATTAGCTGAATATAGACACAGGTACGGCTATACATACACACTCACACACACACACAGACACACGTATAAATGCATATATATATTTATATAAATGCATACATACATATGACAGACAGACACACATGGAGTGTCTGTGGGGTTACCTTGGGTTTCATGTCCATAAAGCATTAGCTTTATAGCGTTCCTTCAGACCCTAAACCTGTTGGCCTATGGCCTCTTTAGGAAGTGGCCTCTTTAGAAAATGGAGGATAAGTCTTCATTACTCAGTTTTCTAGAGAGTCCATTTGCTAGAGAGATCACTTGCTAGAGAGGCCAAAGGCTAACAGGTTTAGGGTCTGAAAGAATACTGTAAAGCTAAGTACTTTATGGATGTGAAACCCAGGGTAACCCTATAGACCGGCCTTATCTATCTTTATCTATATACTCTACTGCTCCATAACTTAGAAGTACTTCTTTTTCAGGTATATGATTTACGGACAACATACACACACACACACATACATACACACATATACTTACTTATATACACAATACACACACATACATACATATAGATACATATATACATAATAAACTTACACTTGCACATACACACACATTCACTCTCTCTTTCTTTGTTTGTATCTTATACATATGCCCTTATCATCATCATCATCATCATCGTTTAACGTCCGTTTTCCGCGATAGCACAGGTTGGACGGTTCAACTGGGGTCTGGGAAGCCAGGAGGCTGCACCAGGCTCCAGTCTGATCTGGCAGTGTTTCTACAGCTGGATGCCCTTCCTAACGCCAACCACTCCGCGAGTGTAGTAAAAAATGTGTGTACATATTATATGCAGACCTGAACAAGGAGTATATTTATTAATAGATGTCATAACAATTGAGGGTGTCTCAGTTAGAGGGAGAAGGACGATGGTGGAATTAGTGCAATCAAGTGAACATCTTTAAAGGCTAAGTGCAAATAAATGAGTGATGTGCTCCAGCATGTCTACAGCCATATGGCTGAAATGAGTAAAAGAGTAAAAGGATTTACTTCAAGCTTACCAAACCCCAACTGCTACGACAGCTCTGAAATCCCTTATCATTATGTTACAAATTTTTTATTTATGTCATTTAATCAAGGCAGGAATAGTGGTAGTTCTCAGCATTTTCAGGCGTTTATTCATTGGTCAGATTGATGAGGTTTATGTTTAGTCTAAACAATGCAGGTGAAACAAGGAAAATATGAGTAAGGATAGAATATCTGAGCACTACAGCAGGAACTATGAGAGGTGGGAGTAGTGGAGACAATGTATAGGCTAGAGTAGAGGTAGTACATACCTTGTTAGTTCAGGAAAACAAGAGTTATTGCAGTGTCTTTGTAAGAGGAGTAGAAAAGATATAGAGCACATACATGTGAATCAGCAATTGTTGTATGTTAGTGATTGAGTATTTACTAGCCAGCTTGATGATCTTAATGAATATGAACCAGTTTGCTCTTCCCATTTGCTTGTTAGCCTAATAACACCCTATTGACAATTATCACACATGAAGAATTAACAATTGAGAATGGAATAGATTCATGTTTTGCTTTGTATTTTTATCTTTACAGACAACACCGCAGACTCCTGTGATCATTTTATCTTACCCTTCACCATTATATTATGCCAATGTTGAGGTTTTCCAAACCAAAGTTAAAGAGAAATTTGCTGAATTTAATAAATTATCAAAGAATAAGTCTGCAGATAACAATGTAAGTAAAATATCCCATTATCTTTTTTAATGAATAAAGGAATTGCATCTGCAGATAGATAAAGAGATGTCAGCATTTGTAGACTGATTAAGGAATGATAGCATTTATAGATGCTTGAGAAAATAATATTTATGGATGGATGATGGAATGATAACATAAATGAGGGAATAACATTTGTAGATGGTTGAAGAAATACTATTTATAGATCACTAGAGAAAAACTGTCTTACCATAAATGCACAACAAATTAGATTTCAATATGTGTTAAAAGGGGCAGTAAGTTGGCAGAATTGTTAAAACATCAGAAAAATCTATTGTGGTATTTCTTCAGTCTCTATACCTTATTAGATTATATCACACCAGAGTCAATTTTGCCTTTCATCCCTCTGGGCTCAATGAAGATTAGATACCAGTCTCATACACCCCAACTTCTCCCAAAGTTGCTAGCCTTGTGCAATTATGCAATTAGAAACCAATATGTTTTAAATCATAAGTAGAGGATGTGACTGACTGCTAATGCAAAGCAGTGGAAAATACAAAATAACTTGATGGCATGAGACAATAAGGAAATTATTCAAATATATTAGGTTAAGCTTTTTACTTCTTCCCTAAAAGTGATGAGATCAAACCCATCTCCTACTGATAGAGCATTTCCTTAGGGAAAGTTATATTACACTACACCAGACTAATATACCAAATACTGATAGTGTACTCTGACCAGATGTTTTACACTTTATACTCTGGCCATTTTTTATCATCATAGCCGAGAAGTTGTCATGAGAAAGGGCAATCCATACACGTTTTTCTCTAAAATCCAATTTATGCTAACTTCTAGACATAAAAAAGAAACAATGCTTAAATGGGTGGAGGATAATAATCCATCATTACACTAAATGTTTTGCTACTATCATAGCAAATAAAAGACTGTGTCAGAAGAAGTTAATAGTGGCTGGTGTCTAAAATTCATGTAACAAGGTTTAAAAAGTTTTTTCAAAAGCTAATCTTTAAAGAAAAACTGTTAAAGTTTATAGAGAATAAAGTTTTTCTCTTATTCTTCCCTTTCATCTTTTACACATTCTTCAAACTTAAATGCTCAATGTTAAAAAAAATCTAATATCTTTTTTTCATAATAAAGTAAGCTGCTTACTAAATAGCTTGGAGTAGGTGACTTTTACTAAAAGAAAGCAATTAACATCTACACTGTCTAGAAAATTCTTATAAATTCCATTTTTATCAAAATATGGTTTTCAAGATTTTATCATTGAAGATTTCAATGATACAATTCAATTACAAAACTAATTTTAATTTTCTTATACTACAAGTATCTGTGTTTGCCCCCCCCCCCCAAACATCACTTGACAACCAATGCTGGTGTGTTTATGTCCCCGTAAGTGTAAGTTAACAGTTCGGCAATAGAGACCGATAGAATAAGTACTAGGCTTACAAAGAATGAGTTCTGAGGTCAGTTGCTCAACTAAAGGCAGTGCTCCAGCATGGCCACAGTCAAATGACTGAAACAAGTAAAGAGAGTATCTAATTTTTTTAAATGATGCTGATCCTTTCTTGTAAACGACCTGAGGCCATCCCACATTTTATGATACAAATTTTCTGTTGTAAAGTAATCTTATTAAAAAACTTCCATCAAAATTTTGTTTTTATATATGTTCCAAATACTAGCTTCATAATTAGAATGTTATTTTACTAAATTCTCTATTATTTAAAAAAAAGTATTCAAAGCAACATATTAAAACAGAAATATGATAAGGAAAGAGTTAAATCATCTTTAAAATGCTCCCAGCCTTCATACAATATTTCTTGTGTTTTGAGTGACCCCTATCATACATTTTGACAGACCACCCTTCTGTTCTATTTTCCAGATACTACCCACCTTATCTTTAACATTATACTTCTTTCAGTTCTTGTTACATCATATCTGTTCTTCTTCATAGATAAGCACTAACTCCACATGTAAGGAATTAGAGCAATACTATGTAATCATTGACTGTTCTGCTATTTCCTTCATTGATGCAATGGGAGCCAAAGCCTTCAAACAGGTGAGATATATCTTCTCTGAGAAAAACAGTTGTTTATATTTATGTAACAGTTGTTGATTTTTTTTTTTGCTGCTGCTGTTGATGTTGCTGCTGCTGCTGTTGTCTTCTTCTTCTTCCAATCAGGACTTACACCATTAGCCACAAAGAATAATCTCTAATTCAAGCCTACTCTAAGCTACTAAGAATGCGTGTGGCAACTTGAAGATCCACCCACCACACGCAATAGACTGGCGGTTGCACAGGCGTGAAAGCTACGTTATTATCCTCATTCCGTAAACAGTGGCTTTTAACGGGTGGAGATCTGAACCATCCTGGGTTACAGAGGATTCACAATCTAGACTAGGTTCTGAAAGTTTACCACACCATAGTGGGTTACACCATGGTTCCTCTGCTTTGTGGCAGAAGTAGGAAGAAAGAGTGAGAGAAAGTTGTGGTGAAATAGTACAGCGGGGTTCACCACCCCTCCCTGCCGGAGCCTCATGGAGCTTAGGTGTTTTTGCTCAATAAACACTCACAATGCCCGGTCTGGGAATCGAAACCACGTACTTGTGAACCCGAGTCTGCTGCCCTAACCACTGGGCCATTGCACCTCCACTGTTGCTGTTGTTGGTAGAGGAGGAGGAGGAGGAGGGGGCGGCAGCAGCACAGAGATTAAGTTGTGACAGACTACTAAACAATGAGCCGATGTCTGTGTTTATGTTGCTTTGTTGTTGATCACTTGGAAACAGGATGTCGGGAGGGGGGGGGGGTTATGGTAGTAGGTTGTTAGTTACAGTGAAATAGTGTTTGGAGTTATGGTGGTGGGTTGCTAACCACAATGAAGTGGTGTGTGTGTCATGGTAGTGGGTTAGTAACTTACACTGAAAAACTTGTCTGTATTATGTTGGTGAATTGCTAACCCTACTGGAACGATGTCATGGTCAATATGATTGATAATGGACTCTCAACTTTCTTACATGTTTGTCTTGGCTCTCATTTGACTAGTACTTTGTTTGACCCTATTTAATTCTGCTTTGTTTCAGCTCTTTCTGGATGCCAAACAAGAAAGTGTCTCCTGTTTATTTTCATGTGTAAATGGTCAGTAACATTTTCATCGAGCTATTATATTCAATATTTGTTGATCTTGAACTGTTTTGTTAGTAAATTTTAGTTTGTCAATGGCTATCAATTGTTTGTGATGTTTGCTCATCTTAAGGCTGAGAAGGTACAAAGTGGTTTGTACTGGGCTCATGAACATAAGATTATGTGTTCAATTCGTACACTTTGCAGTGCAGCATCTTCTCAAGGAATTCACTTTCATCATCATCATCATCGTTTAACGTGCGTTTTCCGCGCTAGCACGGGTTGGACGGTTCGACCGGGGTCTGGGAAGCCAGGGGCCGCTCCAGGCTCCAGTCTGATCTGGCAGAGTTTCTACGGCTGGATGCCCTTCCTAACACCAACCACTCCGCGAGTGGAGTGGGTGCTTTTTACGTGCCACCTGCACAGGGGCCGGGGGGTCCGGCATCGGTCACGACGTTCATGTTCATGTACTTGACTCAACAGAACTCCTCAGGCACAGCAGGACTATCTGGTATCTGGGGTACTTTGAATGGGCAGGGGCTATGTGGAACTGATGCAGGAAGCAGCCCGGATCTTTGCAGTCACAGCATATCTCCAGAGATCTCGGTCCTTCGCCATTGCCTCAGTGAGGCCCAATGCTCTGAGGTCATGCTTGACTACCTCATCCCATGTCTTCCTGGGTCTACCTCTCCCCCTGATACCTTCAACTGTTTGGGAGTGGCACTTCTTCACACATCTCTCTTCATCCATCCGCAGCACATGACCATACCATCGCAAGCGTCGCTCTTGCACACCACATCTGATGCTTCTTACAGATTGAGCAGGGCCACCTACCCGAGGGGGTGTGTGCTGAGTACGCCTTGCTGCTTACTATTACCTTGGTTTTTGCTACATTTACTCTAGGGCCCTTTGATTTTAACCCTTGCTTCCACACCCGAAATTTCTTTTCTAGTTCCGGTAGTGATTCTGCTATGAGAGCTAGGTCATCAGCATGTTTGTATGTATGTATAAAGTGCATTCCTTATATATATATATATATGTGGTAAGTAGCTTGCTAACCAACCACATGGTTCCGGGTTCAGTCCCACTGCGTGGCATCTTGGGCAAGTGTCTTCTGCTATAGCCCCGGGTCGACCAATGCCTTGTGAGTGGATTTGGTTGACGGAAACTGAAAGAAGCCTGTCGTATATATGTATATATATATGTGTATGTGTGTGTGTTTGTCCCCCTAGCATTGCTTGACAACCGATGCTGGTGTGTTTACGGCCCCGTCTCTTAGTGGTTCGGCAAAAGAGACCGATAGAATAAGTACTGGGCTTACAAAGAATAAGTCCCGGGGTCGATTTGCTTGACTAAAGGCGGTGCTCCAGCATGGCTGCAGTCAAATGACTGAAACAAGTAAAAAAGAAAAAAAAATAATAAAGTGCAGTGGAAAGAGTCAAATACCATCCTGCTATATAAGAAGAGCGATAGAGAAGATCTAAAGAACTACCGACCCATATGCCTGCTGTCTCACGTGTACAAGCTGTTCACAAAGATAATTCTGAACAGGTTGTCATGTCATCTCAACGAACAACAACCAAGGGAGCAAGTCAGCTTCCGGAAAAACTACAGCATGATGGACCATATATTTACTCTATAAATTTACTCTAACACAACTGCTTGAGCGAGCGAATAAGTACAAGCTTCTTCTTTGCGTTGCATTTGTAGACTATGAGAAGGCCTTTAACAGCGTCAAAACCAACGCAGTGCTGAACTTGCTGCAGAGGCAAGGAGTCAAGGCACAATATGTGCAACTGCTCAGAGAGGCAAATTCTGGATGCACCACTGACATAGCTCTGCTGTCATCACCCATACGAGTGCCGGTCGAGAAGGGAGTGAAGCAAGGAGATGCGATCTCTCCAAAACTTTTCACCGCATGTCTTGAGCAGATCATCAGAGACATCAACTGGCAAGGCGGTGCCAACATCAATGGCAAGCTACTCACCCACCTCCGTTTCGCTGATAACATTATAATCATTGCTGAAACCATGGATCAGCTTCAGACCATGCTGATGGAGTTCAACATCAAAAGCTCTGCAGTAGGTCTCAAGATGAACCTCAAGAAAACAAAGTTCATGCGGTCCGACAATGTACCAACAGGTCGAATGGTGGTCGGCAGTGATGAAATAGAGGAGGTAAAGGAATATGTCTACCTGGGACAGGAAGTGAATTATTGCCAAGACATCGAAAAGGAGATCTCGTGGAGAGTAAGGGCCGGATGGAAGGCGTTTAACAGCATAAAGGATGTGCTCAAGGGAAGGTTGGACAGGACCACACACGCCAACCTCATCAACAGCACAGTTCTACTTGCAATGTTATATGGTAGTGAAACATGGCTACAACAAAGAGAGAAGAGCAAGATTGGTAACGGCTCAACGAGCCATGGAGAGGTCAATGCTTGGAATCTCGTTGAGAGAGCATATCAGTAGCAAGGTCATCAGACAGAAGTCCGGCGTGAGGGATGTCATCGCAGAATATACACACAGCAAGTTTAGATGGGCTGGACACGTCGCCCTGCTGACCGATAATCAGTGGATCTGCGCAGTTGTCGAGTGGTACTTGCGTGAATGGAAACAATCACTCGGAAGGTCACCATAACGGTGGAATTAAGATTTTAGGAAGGCGATTGGGACCACGTGGATGAGGAAGGCATGATCCAGAGAGGAGTGAACAGCATACTGTGACCAGCGGTATCAAATGGACGCCCAACAGACTGGTTGGTCAAGGTGATCAAGGTGATACATGTATATTTATAGGATCATCCCAAAAATAATGCAGTTTTTTCAATTGCATGAATGAAAAGTTGGAGGGGGACGGGATATACTAACTGCATCAACTTGCTTTAAAAGCAGGTAGTAATTTAACCTTGTCTTTATCCTTTGTGCCAGTTTTGAAGAGTGCAGTTCAATTTCAAAAGTTATTTTTCCAAAGTTATAATGGAAGCGACAAAGGAGC
Source organism: Octopus sinensis (assembly GCF_006345805.1). NCBI lineage: Eukaryota > Metazoa > Mollusca > Cephalopoda > Octopoda > Octopodidae > Octopus > Octopus sinensis. The sequence goes on from NC_043003.1 coordinate 29,913,344, forward strand.
ATAATGGCATATTTTGCTTTCTGAGTTCAATGAAAGCAACAACACAATGGAAAATGTGAGAAATATTAATACAGTATATGGTAATTGGACAATAAGTGTAAGCCAGTTTCAACGGTGGTTCCAGAAATTCCAAGCCGGAAACTACAGCCTAGAAGTCAGTCCTCATCCTAGTAGATCTGTAGAGATCAACGTGGATGACCTGCAAACCCTGGTAGAACAAAATCCCATCATAACTGTTGCGGAACTGGCAGAGAACCTTGGATTTGGTCATTCAACCATTCATCGACACCTGCACAAGAAGAAAAACAACCATCTTTGGTTTGAAGATGAAAGGTTTTCTACCATTAGGATAATGTTTGGCCACATACAGCAAGGATGACATTCCAAAGGCTGGGGCAGTTTGAATGGGAAACGATGCCCCACCCACCATATTCAACAGACATTGTCCCATCTAATTATCATTTATTCTGCAGTCTTCAAAATCATTTGCGTGAAAAAAATAGGAATTCTGTAGACCAGGTCAGAACAGTACAGGAGGAATATTTTTCATCACGGACAAGTGAATTTTGGAAGAGGGGCCTTGCAAATCTCCCATATAGATGGAAGAGCATCGATGAAAATGAAGGAGAGTTTTTTTTAGATCAAAAAAGAACTTTGTTTATCTTAATTTTGAAAAATATAAGTGTAAAAAAAAGACGCATTATTTATGGTATGGCCCGATATATATTTGTATATATATAGGTACACAATCCTTTATCCAGAACCCTTGGGGACAGCTGTGTTCTGAATTTCAGATTTTTCTGGATTTTAGAATAAAAGCCAGCTGCCCTAGGTTGTAAACTAGACGGTAACAAAAGCACGTGTATATCTGCTCACAATCAATGTGAAAACTAAATAGTTGTAGACTAATATACTGGTAAATGAAATAGTGAGAAAATTAAGATCACAAATAACAAAATACATATAGTGGGATAATTTAAAATTAAAATACATGATCCACAAGTACAGGTGTACACATTACCATAATATTTCTGCAGAGAGACACATAAGTATTCACACTAATCTGAATAAAGAAAGACTACAAATGGTATTACAGTTTATTCATATGCAAGAGCCATAAATTGGTTCAAACTAGACTAAATATGCAATTGCAGTTAAGTTGTAGAACAGGATCTATAAGTGTTACCAACATCGTCATCAGGTTGCAAGCAAACCTCTGATGGTGGGCCAGGAACAGGATTCTCAAGTGATAAAGTAGCATTATAAGAGAGGGCATTTTTAAACACTTCTTCAAGTGTCCTCTGTCTCATTGACATAGGTTTCTGTCTAAATAATATCTCTTTCATTGAGTAAACTCCCATAATCTGTTGCTCACTGATAAATGCACCTTGTCCAAAGCCAGCTATTAACTGATCACAAATTTTCACCATAGGAAATTTTTCACCTGTTTTCTCTGTGTCATCATCACTACTGTCTTCATTCTTATCTGTATTTAACATTATGTCAGCAATTTCCCCATTTCTCAAGGAATGCACAACAGAAATGCTGAAAACATTACTTTTCACAAGAACTTCAGCAGGGAGATGTACAGAGCAGTTGTCCAGGAACAATAGAATTTTACAGTTTTCTTCCAGTGTAGCTTATCTGCAGTGAACTCATACCACTGATACAAAGTGATTATTGAACCAGTCAGAAAATATTTCTCAGGTTACCCATGCTTTCTTGTTTGTGTAATAATGCACAGGTAAACTAACTATACTTTTCAGACATCTTGGACATTGGTTTTTTCCAATGACTGTCAAATTCACTTTGTGTGTACCTGCAGTATTAACATATTTAAGTTAACCTTTCCTTAGCATCCTTAAAACCTGCTAGTACTGTCTCATCTGCCATTGTTAAGGTTTTTCTTGGAACGTACAACCAGTACAAAACTGTTTCATCGACATTGTAAATTTTTTCAGGAGAAAGGTTTTTTAATCAGATACGATCTTGGGAAATTTGTCTGTGTAATTTTCCCCAACTTCATTATCAGCAGAAACTTTTTCTGGTTTCAAGATGAAAGGTGTTCTTCTATCAGGATAATGCTTGTCTACATGCAGTGAGGATGACATTCCAAAGGCTGGAGCAGTTTGAATGGGAAACAATGCCCCACCCATCATATTCGCCTATGCATTGCCCCATCTGATTCTTGTTTATTCCACAGTCTTCAAAATCATTTGGACAGAAAAAATATGAATTCTGTAGATGAGGTCAGAACAGTACTGGAAGAGTATTTTTTGTGACAGATTAGTGAATTTTGTAAGCGAGGCAAGTCTACCAGATAGATGGAAGAGCATTGTGGAAAATGAAAGAGAGTATATTTTAGATTAAAAAAGAACTTTATCTTAATTTTGAAAAATAAAAGTATAAGAAAACTGCATTATTTATGGGATGACTCAATACCTAGATTCTAATGTATGTATGTATTCTTTTATTCTTTTCATTTATGTGGACACCACCAGTTTTATCACATTTTCAATGGCCATTCTTATGTGATTGGCTTTTGGAGAAGGAGAAAGTTTAAAATTTGAGTTTTTTGCCAGGGCTTAACCAGTCTTCAGCAGCTTCACATAGCTGTCTGAATTGAACCTCAAACCCTGTTCAAAGATGCCAGGTATCATGATGTCACTTTCACTGAAAACACTCCCAAAGGCCACCTTTTCCCACAAAGTATATATGTAAAATATGGGTGCATTTTATGCAAGAGTGTGTCTTGTACATCAGCAAATATGATTAAAAAAAACTGGCACTCCGTTGCTAACAATGACGAGGGTTCCGGTTAATCCAATCAATGCAACAGCTTGCTCGTGAGGTTAACATGCAAGTGGTTGAACACTCCACAGACATGCATACCCCTTCACATACTTCTCAGGGAGATTCGGGGTGACACAGAGTGTGACAAGTCTGGCCCCTTGAAATACAGGTACTACTCAATTTTGTCAGCTGAGTGGACTGGAGCAACGTGAAATAAAGTGTCTTGCTCAAGGACACTACACTGCTGAGAATTGAACTCGCAACCCTACAATCATGAGCCAAATACTCTAACCACTAAGCCATGTGCCTTCCTTCACATAGCAAATATGATATTTATAATGGAAATTATGTATTGACATTTCAGATATATTTAACGATACACTTATTTCATGTGTTATGTAATCACTTACAACACACATATCATTAAATACACTCAGAATACCAATAACTAGTTTCTATCCTTATTCAAATTATATAAATATCACCATCATCATTTTACAATTTTCCATGCTTGCATGGGTCAGACATAGTTTATTGAACCAGATTTTCTGCAGTCAGATGCCCTTCCTGTCTCCAACTCTTACCTGTTTCCAAGTACAGTAATATTTCCCCATGACCTGACATATTTTTCACGGAATATTAGAAATGAATAACACTGCTTTCATGACAGGACACTCATTTACAACTACTATATGGTGTCAAGCAAAGGAGACACAAATATACACACACAGGCTTCTTTCAGTTCTTAGTTTGACCTGGTATCTGGTAACATGAATTGCATTTAAGTAAGCCACTGTGTGTGTGTGTGTGTGGGTGGGCACATGGCCATAAGTGGAAATGTTGATTTTAAGACAGAAATTTACCTATGCTCTACAATTCTTATTTCCAATCTTGATAGAAGGGTATGGTTACTAACTGATGAATATAATATTAGTTTTTAACAGCTGATATAAAGTCCAACTTGTGCTACATTCCCATTTAACCCTTTTGTTTTCATTTTCTGCTGAAATACACTACATTTATTTCAATTCAATTTTGAAAATGATAAAGAATTTGGTAAAACAACTGTCATTATTGCAGAACTAGAGGTGGTCTCAATTGAGTTAGTACCGAAAGGATTATGGTTTCTAGTAGTTACTAGGGTAAAGCTTTTGAACTCTAACATTCCTACACCCACTCCAATAAAATCTGACCATTTACCAAACTATACAAAATTCTATTCTATTTTACTATTTCAGACTCTGTATTATCTGTGTTGAAAGCTTCTGATGTGTTTGAGACTTTACAGAATTCCCTCTATGTGACAACATACGATGCCCTGATGGCAATTGAACTACAAGATGAGGTTAATATGGCTTACATTTAATATTTGTTACAATATTCTCTCAATATTTGATCTCACATTCTCTGTTCTTCACTTTCTCTCATATATATATATATATATAATCCTTATCATCATCATCATTTAACATTCGTTGTCCCTGTTGGCATGGGTTGGACGGTTTGACCAGGGCTGGTAAGCTGAGGGGTTTGCACCAGACTCCAATCTGACTTGGCATAGTTTCTACAGCTGGATGCTCTTCCTAATGCCAACCACTCCAGGAGTGTAATGGGTGCTTTTGCATGCCATTGGCAAGGTGTTGTTATCTGTTTGGTGGGATAGGAAACGTTTAGTCCACTTTAAACTTTTAAACCCCAACCAAATGATGAGAAAAGAGATCTACTGCAAGCAGCTAGAAGAAAAAGTCAGCACTAGAAGAAAAACAACCATCTTTGATTTCAAGACAAATGGTGTTCTTCCATCAAGATAATGCTCAGCCACATACAGTGAGGATGACATTCCAAATGCTGGAGCAGTTTTAACGGGAAACAATACCCCATCCACCATATTCGCCAAACATTAACCCATCTGATTCTCATTTATTCCACAGTCTTCAAAATCATGTGGACGAAAAAATATGAGTTCTGTAAACAAGGTCAGAACAGTACTGGAGGAGTATTTTTTGTCACAGACAAGTGAATTTTGTAAGTGGGGCCTTGCAAGTCTACCTGAAAGATGGAAAAGCATTGAAGGAGAGTATATTTTAGTTTAAAAAAGAACTTTGTTTATCTTAATTTTGAAAAATAAAAGAAGTATAAAAAAATCTGCATTATTTATGGGATGATCAATGTATACGCACACACAAGAATAGGCTGACCAAGATACTCTCATGGAATGTGACCAAATGAGCTTTATTTTTAAACAAAGTCCTCTTGTGGTCTACACACTTCTCCTATCAGTGCTGCATTGCTTGGATCCCATTCATGAAGAAGCTTTCAGCCAGTTACTCAAAAAAGTCACTGACAGTGGATATGATATTATCATTACTGTGTTACTGGTTCCTAACCAAGTGTTTTTTGATGTTGGGCAACAGATGATAGTTAGATGGGGCTGGATCAGGAGATTAAGGAGGTTGATCAAACAGTACAAAGTCATAGTCACACACAGCAGCCACTGAAACCAAGGACTTCTGTGCTGGGCTATTGTCCTCATGGAACAAAACTCCTGTCATCAGTTTTCTTGAGTTTGGTTTTGGTAACCTTTCATAACTCCCTCAGCATGTCGGCATATTACTCTCCATTGATGGTGTAGCCCTTTCCAAAATAGTCAATAAATGTAATGCCTTTTACATCCCTGAAAAGTGATGCAATCACCTTCCCTGCAGATTAAACCACCTTGGCCTTCTTTGGAGCAGGTGATCAGGGGTATCATCACTGCATCAATTCTCTCTTTGTCTCTGGATCAAAGTGATGAACCTAACACTCATCCTCGTTGAAGAAATGCTCAAAGAAACCAGTTGGGTCTATTTTCTCAATCTTTGTCATGCCAAGCTCATTGTGCAGAATATTTTTGACTCTCTCATGGGATATGCTAACAGCATTAGCTGTTTGATTTACAGTCAACTGCCTGTCATCCATCAACATGTGGTGAACATGATCAATATTTTCCTCAGTGGTGACAGTTGCTGGACGTCCAGACTTTTGATCTTCTTCGAGACTATCTTTTCTAAATTCAGCTGCCTACTTTTGCATTGATGATAAAGCTGGTGTGTCATCCCCTAATGTAGCAAGCATGTCACAATGAATGTTCTTGAGGGCTAAATCTTTTTTCTGCAGGTACTTGATAACACCACAATGCCAAATTTTGTCCACTTTCAAAAGAAATCACTGCTAGTTACTTTTTAAGTGCTTTTTGAACAGCCAGATGTTTGCTTACCAGGAAAGAAACAATGCAGTTATTAATAAGAAGAGTCAAAATTAATGCATGCAAGATTTCACAGCTCTAGTATCACCCCATAGTCAGCCTATGAACTTTTCAGCTCACCCTCATACATTTCTGTACTCTTCGAAGTAAGTTCATATTTCCTCATGACCAGACATGTTTTCACAGAAGATTGGAAACAAAGGACTATGACAATGACACTCATTTGCAACCATCATGTGATGTCAAGACAAGAAAACTCAAATCCATCATCATCATCATCATTCAATGTCCACTTTTTCATGCTTGCATGGATTAAGCAAAATTCATTGAGGCAGATTTTTTTCCTATGTCTGAATACCCTCCCCGTCACCAACTCTTACTTGTTTCCAAGCAAGGTAATATTCCCACCATGGCCAGACATTGTTTCTCATGAGAGATTGGAAAGGAACAGCATCAGTTGTATGACAGTGATGCTCATTTACAATCATCATATGATGTCAAGACAAAGAAACACACCTGCACACACGCGTGCACAAAAACATACGTACAATAGGCTTCTTTCAGTTTCTATCATTGAAATCCATTCACAAAGCTTTGATTAGCCTAAGGCTATTATAGGAGACACTTACCTAAAGTTCCATACAATAGAACAGAACCCAAAACAATGTGGTTGAGAACCAAACTTCATTACCACACAAAGCCTGCATTCAACATGTCTTCAGAAAGCTACCAGCTGTGATAATGAGATCATTATCATTTGTTATCAAAGCAGTCTTTTCACTTATCTGTCAGTCTGTTATCCTTTTTCTTCTGTTCTTGCATTCTGAGTTTAAATTTCAGGCCTTGTGTCTTTAGTAGAAAGGATTATAATTATTATAAAGGGTAGTAATTTGGAAGAATTGTTAGTTTGTCAAAATCCCTTACAATATTTGTTCTGGCTTTTTACATTGTGAATTCAAATCCCCAAGGTCTTCCTTACCTTTCATCCCTCTGGGATCAACAAAATATTATACCAGTCAAACACTGATGTCAATTCTATCAACTAAATCCTTTCCCTCAAAATTACTGGCCTCATATCTATATATGAAATAAATTTTAGAATTGCCTTGCAAAGTTACTATTTTTGATTTTTATTGTCTTACAGGATGTATAGAAGCTCATTTTTCGTAACAGCAATGCGTCTGCGATTTGGAAGTTTTTTCTTTGAAGACCTCTACTCATAAATCTAAGGAATACAACTGTTCTCTCCATCTAATGACAAACCAAGAGCTAGAGGACATATTCACATTTATTAACCGTGAAACCAATACACAATGCTTGAATCACAAAGGAAGAATATTTCATCAAACTTAAATTTTAGAAATATATATACAGAAGATATTTTCTTATTATCTAATCCAAGCACATATATATGTTCTTTTCTTAATGCATGATGCATATTATTATCTTTAAAAAATACATATTATTCAGGTACATGCCACAAGTGGAAACTCAGGACAGACTGCAAGCCATTAATAAAGTAAATTGTCAACAAAAGCCTCACAATCTGAAAAAAATATTGACAAAAAATATTTACTTACATTATATATTAAGTGTGTATATGTATGTATGTATGTGTATATATATATATATATATATATATATATATATATATATATATATATATACACACGAAATTAATTTGTGTCATCGTCATCATCATCATTTAACGTCCGCTTTCCATGCTAGCATGGGTTGGACGATTTGACTGAGGTCTGGCGAACTAGATGGCTGCACCAGACTCCAATCTGAACTCTGCCAGATCAGATCTGGTGCAGCCATCTGGTTCGTCAGACCTCAGTCAAATCGTCCAACCAACCCATGCTAGCATGGAAAGCGGACGTTAAATGATGATGATGATGATGATGGGAAATTGATTTGTGTAAAAATCAGTAAGAGTATTCCATCTAATTAGTCTAATATTACTATAAATGCTCCATACTACATGCGTTATATGTGCTACTAATAGTTTCACATACATAAGTATATTCATCAGGCACCTAATGAAAGTATATACTTGTGTACGTGAAACTATTAGTAGTACATATAATGCGCTTTCTTCCAAGGAATCTAATGCGCTTGACTTTCCCTTGGGGGCTGCCCAGATCGGAGCAATCTCAAGATTAATCAGCCGGAATTGCGAAGATGATCCGGTTCTTGACTGATGATTGAGGGCTTCGAATGTCCCGTCCGTGTTTTTTGTGTCGTCTTCTAAATGTTTCACGTTCTTGTCCCAGTTTGTATATTTTTTTTACTTTTACATATATATATATATATATATAATATATATATATATATATATATATGTATGTATGTATGTGTGTGTGTGTGTGTGTGTATGCATATATATCATATACTTTTTTGTGAAATCTGATGTGTCCATGTGTAACATAACTACTGCTTTGGTTCAACTCCCCCCTCTCTCTTCAGTATGTATGGACACAGAAGACAAGAACAATAATATGAATGTGTTCAGTCTGTCTTCCCCTCCCTCTTTGTTTCTCTGTCTTTTTCTGTATTTATAATGCTTGGTACAAGCAAATACATGTGCTTACAGGTACATATTTATGAATATGACAGCAGTATAAAATGACTACCTGTCTGTCTGTATGTATGTATTTATGTATGTATATGTATGTGTGTGTACATGTATATGCATGTCTCCTTATATAGAAAAAGGCAAAGAAGGGTAGAGAGAGATGGGACTAACAAGAAAGAATTCATATATTTTCTTCCAGTATTATAAGCTACTTCTTTTAAAAGATTATGTATCTATCATTACTTTTACCTTGAGCTTTCATCCAATACACAAGTTCACACCAGTTTCCTTCATTTAATAATTTCAGAAAACCAATTGAATGATTATTTTCTTACAGTTATTTTTCTATTCCTCAGCTTCTTCATGGACTAAATTCAGTCTTTAAAGACAATATATCAAAAGATGGCAATGAGTTATATGAAAGTAGATGGCATAAAAAATTATATGTATTTTGATCTATTAAATATTTCTTTTATTTCAAAATTGTTTTACCTTTATTCTTTCTTACATAAAAACCAATAATTCAATGAAGCCAAGTATTACTTATTCCAGTTATATTCATAGAATAACAGGCCATGCACTAATATATATATATATATCAACATCATCATCATCATCATTTAACATCTGTTTTCCATGCTGGCATAGGTTGGACGATTTGAATGAGGACTGGCGAACCAGATGTTTGCACCAGGCTCCAATCTGATCTGGCAGAGTTTCTACAGCTGGATGTCCTTCCTAACGCCAACCACCCCAAGAGTGTGATGGGTGCTTTTACGTGCCACCGGCACGAGGGCCAGTCTGGCGGTACTAGCAACGGCCACACTCAAATGGTGTTTATTACATACCACCTGCACAGGAGTCAGTCCAGCAGCACTGGCAAAAACCTCGCTCGAATGTTTTGTTCACGTACCAGTAAGGCGACGCTGGTAACGATCATGCTCAAATGGTGCTTTTTACTGCCACCGGCATGGAGGCCAGACAGAGGCTCTGGCAGTGATCCTGCTTAGATGGAGTTGTGAGCACGGGTTCCAGTCATCGAATTTGGTTCAATTTCGATTTCACTTGCCCCAACAGGTCTTCGCAAGCAGAGTTTAGT